>NC_043021.1:26104276-26261776 GCF_006345805.1 Octopus sinensis
TATATATATATATGCAGGGAGAGACAGAAAGATAGATATGTGGTTTATATATATATATATACAATAATATATATATGTGTGTGTGTTTGTTGGTCTATTTGGATCTTTTCACTTTGACCGGCAGATTTTTAGAATAAAGATCCGTCTATTTAAATATCAATATTTGTGCGTGTGCGTGTGTATGCATATTTACATTGTATGTGTGTATATGCATGCGTATTTACAGCATGTGTGTGTGTATGTGTATTTGTGTCGTGTAAATGCATGTGCGTGTGTATGCACATGTATGTATATGTGTGTGTACGCGTGTACGTTTATATGTTTATATTTAAAGAGGCTGGGAATTATTACTTTAATCCCGATTTAATTCACAGTTAAACGTTAAATATGTTTGTCCATTGATCTGGTATTGCTGATTTATCTTTAATAAATATTTCATTTTCAAGTTTTACCCCGGTTTCTGAAAGAAAGGAAATTACCCATGATTCATTAGTGAGAGGCGGTAAGATGGAGCAGATGAGGATGAGAGAGAGAGAGAGAAGAGAATGTCTGTAACGTGTGGGGTGGATAGTAAAGAGAAAGTAGAAGATCGATGGATGTGTAAAAGAGAGAAGGGAGAAATGAAGACGGGAAGATGTTATTACCGACATGAAAGAAGAGGGGAAAAGAAAACGGGTTGAGTGGTAAATGAATGAAAGTGATGGAGAAGAGAGTTGGAACAATGAGAAAAGGAAAATAGTGAATGGAGAGAGAGAGAGAGAAGAGTGTGTGATAGGTTTTAAGAGAGAAGGGTAAATAGAAATAGGAAGAGTGAATAAAAGGATTGTAAATCAGGGTGAAGCCGTTTGGTATAAAATAAAGAAAGGAGATCGAGATATGTAAGCAATGAATGGAAGGAGAATGGAGATGGAAATGAAAAGAATATAAGGAAGCATGGATTGAATAATAGAGAAGGGAGATATAAGTAACGAAAGAAGAGAGAAAAGGAGAAGGACAAGAGAGAGAGAGAGAAGTAATGAAAGGGAGGATTGAAGATGGAGAGGAAGAAATTAGAGGAGGAATAAAAAGAAACATGAATGAGAGAGGATACAGGAAATGAACAGAGATAGGCACGGAAAGAATGGATTTTTGAAAAACCCAGGGAATCGATGTTTATGAGAGAGAGAGAACAAAACAACAATGGAGAAGGAAGAATATGAAAAAGAGAAGGAAAGAGAAATAAAGGAAGGAGGAAAATGAGCGCAGAGTATATAAGAGAAAGAAAAGGTTATAAGAATTGTAGAAAGTGAAAGACGGGGAAGTAACAAAAATGTGAGAAAGAGAAGCAAAATGTGTGGAAGATAGCGAGTGTTATGTAAAAATGAGGATAATTAAGAGAAAAGTGAATAGGAATGAGAGAAAAATGAACGAGAATAACTATAAAAATGGAAGTTACGATGAGACGAGGTTCCAAAATGAAATTCTTAAAGAGATTTCAACTTTTGAACCAAAAGTAGAATGGTGAAAATATTAAAAGGGAAGCAGAAATTGGTTGGGAAAGAAACAGAGAAAGAATATGAGGCAAAAACTGTAGAAGACGGATTGGAGAAGAAAGCGAATGAGAGAGAGATAAAGAAGAGATTAATTCTATAATGCCAAAGAAGTGGAGTGCGATAGAATTGGAGGTAAACTTATTGCGATATAAATCTGAAAAGCTGAGTTCAATAACGAGTCAACCATAATTATTTCCAGAAATATTAAATTTATGAGATAAACTCCATAATTATTTTATTTTTAGGAAAGTTCATTGAAGTTAAATTGCAGCGGGGGAGGGAAGAATCTAAGACTTTGGGTCCTGGAGAGAGGAGGTAAAGACAAGATAGGTATATAGATAGAGAGAGGGGGAGTTAGATAGAGAGAAAGAGAGAGAGAGAGAGAGAATGATGTTGTCATTTTGTGAGAAAGTAAATGATGAAGACAATGAGTTGAAAGCGTGAGGAATAGTGTGGGGGTAGGAGGAAAGGGCGGGAAGATAGAGAGAAGGTAGAAGGATGCAAAGCATTAGGGTGGGTAGTAGGAAGAGGTAACGTTAAAGATAGAGAGGGAAAGAGGGAAGAGAGAAAGACAAACAAAGCGCAGAGAAGCTATTTAAAAATATTCAACTAAAATACATTCATAGAATATTTTTTAGAAAGGGGGGATGTGGGGTATGGAGGGGGGACCAGAGAGAGAGATGGGGGAGGATGTTAAGAATGGAAGATGGGTGAGGCATAGAGAAGGGATTGAAGTAAAGAGAGAGAGAGAGGAAAGCAAAGAGTAAGGACCACACCTAGAAAATAATGGTAAGAAGGCTAACAAATAAATTCTTTAGAACGGCCAAATTAGCCAGAAGTCTCAACCATACATTAATGCGTATACAAACGCGTTCACATCTATGTATATGCATTCATACAAAGAAGCCATAACATACACACGCACACACACATGGCATTTATAAAAAGAAATCTGGGAAAATTTTGATAGAGGAAGCAGCTGTGAATGGCCACAGAAGTGGTGAGTGTGATGGAAGGCAGATTCGGAGGAAGTCAAGGTGTTTATTCCAAACTTTGTTGTGCAATGGTTCCTACATTGAAGAAAGATTCTTTATTTTGAACCTTGTTTGAACCCTGGTGTTGGAGAACACCACACAACTCAAAGATGAGCAGCAAAGTGACTGAGTGGATTAAAAAGAGAACATGGTGGTTAAGCAGTTTGTTTCTCAACCACATGGTTTCAGGTTCAGTCCCACTGCATGGCACCTTGGGCAAGTGTCTTCTGCTATAGCCCACCAAAACCTTGTAATTTGGTAGGTGAATACTGAAAGAAGCCCTTTATATAAATATATATACAGGGTAGGCCAGGGAGGATGGACGTTTTTGAAATGGCTATTACTCAGCCCCAAGGGGAGGAACATGTGTCCGACAGGTACCATTTGGTCCATGGTGTCTTAGCATGTTTTTGTTTTTGTTTCTTTTCAGGTAACTATGCACAGTGGCTTAATGTCAGATGGAAGCAATTTTCGAGGCGAATGACAATCTCGTTTTGCTAATGAGTGATGAAGCCTATTTTCATCTCAATGGCATGGTGAATCAACAGAACTGTCATTGTTGGGCTCTTGAAAATCCGAGAGAACTGCATGAAGGACCACTGCACAGCCCAAAAGTGACAGTCAGGTGTGCTGTTGGAAAAGCTGACATCATTGGTCCTTATGTTTTTGAAGACAATAACGGAAACGCTGTTACTGTGGACTCCAACCATTACATCGAGATAATAAACAACTTCTTTGTACCTGAATTACAATGAAAACAGATGCTTCTTCGACATCTGTGATTTTAGCAGGATGGGGCAATGGCCCACACAGCCAGAGCATCAATGGACATTCTTCGCCTTCTCTTCGGTGACTGCCTCATTTCCAGGTTTGCTGACATTCCCTCGGTCCCTTGATTTGACCATGCGTAATTATTTTTTGTGGGGAAACCTCAAAGTACCATGTGTATGTGCACAAGCCCTGTACATTGGACGATTTGAAGGAAGCTATTCGTGTGGAAGTCGCCCGAATCAACAGAGCAATGCTGGGGAGAGTGGAGGCCAACCTCCAGCCTAGCATTAACATCCTTCTCTGTCCTAGATAAACTTGGCCTTACTCATAATGAAACAGTGAATCTTGTCAATAAACCATTGGAGTGGTCAATGATTCTAAATTAGGGTCCAATTACATAAAACTCTCTAGGTTATAATGAAGCCCAGACCTTTCTTCAATTTCACTGGATTCACCCTGGAATTGTTAGATTTGTTCTGGAGAAAGAGGCTGTGCCAGGGTATATCACAAGACCCCAACAGACCCGATTCAATTTGGGATGGTTATTACTCATCTATCAAAAAAGAGCATTGGTTTAGATTTCTGCACAAGGCCAGCAGTTTTGAGGGGAAGGGGTTAGTCAATACACTGACCCAGTACTTTATTTTAAAGACCCTGGAAGGATGAAAGACAAGAATGTTTGACGTTAGCAGGATTTGAACTCAGAATATAAAGAGATAGGAGGTGCATTCCAGAAGTTTAGAGAATTTTTGAGGGGAGGGGGCAGTTATAACTGTCCTAGGTTATTGAAATTTTAGTACATCATTGCCATACATTTAATTAGCTGACCTGCCACCAACTTTTGGCATTCCATATTGAAGGAGACTGTTATAACAGCACTTTGAACACATCTTGTCACACCAAACACCACCTGTCACAGCTGATTAGTTTTCAGACTGCAGGTGGAACCAGAAGGCAATTTGGGAGCTTGCTATGCAATGAAGTCCTGTGTTAAACTGGGCTGCAGAGACTTATGAAATGCTCTTGGCTGCTGAGGAATTGACTTGTGTGAGCTGAGCATCTGTTTTTCACTGGCAGAGGAGGAGGTCACGTAAGGAAAGTCCACTGGGAGGCTCGTGATGATCCCTTTTTTTGACAGCAAGGGCATCATCTACATCTACTGGGTTCCCTCTGGTCAGATGGTCAACAGTGTTTTGAAGAGATTTTGAGGGAGTTCAAAAGAGATTTTACTGCAAAAGGCCAGAACACTGCACCAGTCCCCAATTCCATCCTGGTGACCAATCCACTTGATAGAGATGGGCATCAGAACAGTCCCTCACCCTCCATACAGTCAGATCATGCACCGTGACTTTTGGTTGTTCCCCAGTCCGAAGAAGAAGAGGGAGACTGTGAGAAGGGCCCGAACCCTTTCACCTGGGAGGACTTCCATGGGGCCTTTACAAAATGGCTGGAGCACTATAAGTGCTCACAAGTCAGAGAACCCAACTTTGAAGATTAGAGTTTTGTACTTCTTTGAAATTAATATTGCAAAACTTCTGGAAAGCCCCTTGGAGAACTGTGGTTCCCAACCCTTCTATTTAAATGAATTTTCCCATGGACCCCTATTAATATGCTTATCCTTATGTATACCTATGAAATTTTGAATTTACTTCACGGACCCCAAGTACTGCCTTAGTGGACTACCAGGGGTCCAAGGACCCCAGGTTAGGAACCACTGTTGTACAAGAAATAACCTGGCACTACTTAAATCCAGAGGTCCCAATGCATCTGTGTAACAATGTTTTTACAGTGCACACTTGTTAGGGGGTTAGGGTTAGGCAGATGCGTTGGGGCCTCTGTATTTAAGTAGTGCCAATAATCCTTTCTACTATAGGCACAAAGCTTGAATTTTGTGGGCAGGAGAGAAATCACTGACCCCAGTGCTCAACTGGTCCATCAACCTCCCAAAAAGATGAAAAGCAAAGGTGATCTCGGCAGCATTTGAACTGAGAATGTAAAAATGGACGACATTCTGCTAAGCATTCTGTCCACTGTGTCAGCTCATTGCCCGGCATTTCACAAGAATAAAACACTTGCACAAACACGATTCCAATTAAAATTAAAGGGGGGGGGACCTTGTTCTTCTTTTCGGATTATGGCTGCTGTTGCTTAGTGAGTGAGATTGACTCAGTGCACAGCTTTTCCTCACTTTAAAAAAATCTTCTTGCACAGGCATTGCACGATAACAACATTGATTAAGCTTTGTGCAATGGCCATACTCGATAATGAGGGGGCAGCCACCATGTATATGTATGTGTATGTATGTATGTATCCGTGTGTGTCTTTGTGCCTACCCCCCCCCCCCACCGCTTGACAACCGGTACTAGTGTATTTATGTCCCCGTAACTTAGCAGTTCAGCAAAAGAAACAGATAGAATAAGTACTAGGCTTAAAAAAAAGAAAGCCTGGGATCAATTTGCCTGACTGAAACCCTTCAAGACAGTGCCCCAGCATGGCCACAGTGAAATGACTGAAACCAGAAGAAGAGAAAAGAATTTATGAAACTCATTCAGCTGCTGTTTGGAAGATGAATCAACATGAAAGTTTGATGGAAGGTTTTTCATTTGGATCACTTTAAACACAAGGAATTTGTATCAAAGAACAAGGAGCAGTTTCAGGTAGGTTAGTATAAAAAGGGGTCAAACACACAGTTATAACCTTGACCTTCTTCTATAAAAGACTCTTTTCATGAATGAAACTCTTCTCACCATCTTCAATTTTCTTTTCCATCAAAAATTTCCGTTCATCCTTAACTTATCCCTTCGTCCCTATAACACCCCAATCACCCAACCAATTCCATGTCACTCACCACTGATTGTTGTCTTCACCAACGTTTTCCTCCTCATCATTTAATGCCTTTTTTTCCATGCTGGCATGGGTCGGATGGTTCAACATAAATCGACAAACCTGACGGCTGCACTGAGCACCAATGTCTTCTTAGCCTTCCACAACTGGATTCCCTTCCTAATGCCAACCACTTCACAGAACATTATGGGTGTGCTTTTTCATGGAACCCCTCATGTATTACAAATCCTTAAACAAGACTGAAACCAGGTGACGTCTCTGTCACTTTCCTTGACATCCAAGCAATCTCAAATTCCCCAAAATTCTACCCTTCAATTCTCGAAGCAACTCCACCAAATCTTGATGGAAGAAAAGAAAAACATTCACACCTGAGACACGTTTGGACTCACAGACATTAACAAACCCACCACAAACTTTTAATGAGATTCTACTCTTTTCCTGTTAAGGAGGAGGTTGGCAGTTTAGATGAGAAGATTACAATGATGGAGAGGAGGAGGAGAGGCTGAGAAGAAAACAACACTTTAGATAGATGTCAATAAGATGTGAACTTTATACATTGAGCCAACACGGAAGAAGGGTGGTGGCAATGCTGGAAGGATGGCTATGGTTGGAGGGGAGGTTGGCAATTCAATTAAGGAAGAAATAAAAGACCCCCCCCAAAAAAAAACCCATCTTTTTCTTCTTATGTTATTGGTGCAGGATTGGGTGCGTGGTAAGAAGTTTACTTCCCAACCACATGGTTCTGGGTTCAGTCCCACTGTGTGGCACCTTGGGTAAGTGTCTTCTACCATAGCCTTGGGCCAACCAAAGCCTTGTGAGTGGATTTGGTAGAGAGAAACTGAAGTGTGTGTGTTTATACCCCACCATTGCTTGACAACTGGTGTCAGTGGGTTTATGTCCCTGTAACTTAGCAGTTCAGCAAAAGAAACCAATAAAATAAGTACCAGGCTGAAAAAAGAAAAAAAGTACTGGGTTTGATTCAGCTGATTAAAATTTTTTCAAGGGCTGTGCTCCAGCATGGCCACAGTCTAATGATGGAAACAAGTGGAAGACAAAAGGCAGCAGATTATTGCAAATATCTTTTAATAAAATCAAACGTAAATTGCATCCTTTTGTATCAGAAAATCCACGATAGAGTTAAGAGTCTTTTTCATGATACAGGTATGTTTTTTCTGAAGGAATGGAGGGACAAAAAAAAAAAAAAGGTATGTAAAGGAGGTAGAGATAGCAGTCCCTAAAAACGTTGACAGAATTAAACGATGGCTCCATCATTAGACGTTCTCTTGAGAATCTGTTCCATGTTTATGTTTGTTGAGCTGTGCCAGGAGGTCGTCAGCTTCCTCACCACTCTTCACTCGGATCAGCAACGGCACTGGTTTATTCTCGGTCCCGCCCTTCGTTAAGGGAGGGTTTGGAATGCATACAAGGCTCACATTGTTTTTGCCTTGCCTTTTGAGTTGCATTGTTGGAAACAACATTATGTTGAGGAGAATGTTCCCTGCAAGAGAAAGGCTGAGAGTCAAACCAAAACTCACGATTACACAACTGACACAAGTTACCGTGACGACAATTGGAGACTAAGTTTATTGATTAGAAACAATGTTTAATACACAAATCTTCCTGACAAGATATACAGAGCTAATTGCAATCAGGCAATTAACCCCTTTCCTATTATATTTCTGCTGAAATACCATTCTCTTTGTTGTAATTAATTTTGAAATTCAGAATTTAGTAAAAATAACTGTCATTATTATAATCTGATGTGGCAAATTGGCAGAATCTTTAGCACAGTGGGGGAAATGCTTAGCAGTGTCTTGTCAGTCTTTATGTTTTGAGTTCAAACTCTGCTGAGGTCGACTTTGCTTTTCATCTTTTGGGGTTGATAAAAGAAGTACCATTTGAGCAGTAGGGTCAATGTAATCAACTTACTCCTGCCATGAAATTGCTGGCCTTGTGCCAAAATTTGAAATCCTTATCATCATAATCTGATATTTGAAATAAATGAACATGAAATTTTGATGGCAGTTTGTATCAAGGAATCAGGTGTAGTCCGAGGTGGATTGGTAACAAAAGGATTAAACAACATCCAGGTAATCTGGTCCCAACAGTAAAGAGATACAACGATAAAACACAAAACTGCACCCAAAAAGTGAACCTTCTGAGTTCAAATCTAGTCTAGAGCAATGCATATATGACAGGTGAACAGATCAAAATGTAGTGTTTTATCCCAAAATCGTGTCTGAATCCAAGAAATGAGATCAACTCAACAGAGAGGAGAAGGGACGTAACTCCTCCTTATGACTTGGTGTGTGATGAACAATTGGAGGGGCCAGAAATAACGAAATAACCCCAGGAACGAAGACTGGGGTCTAAATTTCAAGTTCGGTTTGTTTCAGTATTCAACTTCAGAGTTGTCGTCTTCATAGGAATCACGTAACCTCAAAAAAATTGCTCAGAATATTTTAAAATTTCTATTTAGAACTTTGTGAGAGAAGGAAAAGTAGGGACGTTTTTAGGGTTTCTGAGACTGGAAGGAGGAAGTTATTGAGACTAAAGGCTTTGCTTAATATTTATTAAAACAATGAACTCTACAAATGCTAGGAGGGTGCCGAGGGCAATAGGCTAAGTCCACCACCACCACCACCACCACCACAACAAAAGGTATGAAACAGTGAGAGGGCTTCTGCACAGTTTCCATTGACCCAATATCACATCAAAGGATTGGATTAGCCTGAGGCTATGGTTAGAAGAGACTTGCCCAAAGTTTTGAATGGAAACTGAGACAAAAAACCCCAACAAAACGTGATTGGGAAGAAAACTTCATCTGCATCTGGCGATACCTGTGTCCATATAAAAAGAATGAAATGTCCAAACTGACCCAACAGGGTCAAACTGATAACCTAAACCAAATAATGTGGTCAGATTGTCATAGTGTGTTGAACACCACACAACCATAGGTAGAGCCCTATGAAAACAATACAAGGACCAGGGGCAGAGTAAAGTATTTGATGACCCTTGTTTAAGTTCAGCACCACCAAATAAGAGGAGACTGTAGCATCTGACCTGGTGAAATAGTTTGACCTTAAACTTGACCGGTAAACTTATCTTATCATGCCTGAACAAATAATAATAATGACAATAATGATAATTTCAAATTTTTGCCACAAGGGCAGCTTGTGGGAGGGGATTAATTCAATTACATTGACCCCAGTGCATAACTGGTACATATTTAAAAGATCCCGAAAGGATGAAAGGCAAAGAACATAGCGATGGGCAAAATAACGCCAAGCATTTTGTCTGGTGTGCTAACAATTCTGCCAGCTCACCACCTTAATAATAATAATAATAATGATAATAATAATAATAATAATGATAATAATTCTTTCTAACTTTGGCACAAGCTGATTACATTGACCTCAATACCAGGGTGGTACTTTATTTTCTCCTTCTCCCCACCCACGAAAGGCAAAGTTGACCTTGGTAGTATTTGAATTTGGCAGCATTTAGGAAGAAATGCTCCAAAGCATTTCCTCCAGCACAGGAAACAAGAGCCACCAGTCCACAGCTTTTGTCGCTTCAAATTTTGGCACAAGACAAGCAATTTTGAGACGGAGCAAGTGGAGACCCTCTTTCGTTTTCCATCCTTCTTATAAAATACTTTCCATCTACATCTCAGTATAGAAATGGAAGCATTTTACAACAGTTGTCGAGGAAGAAGAAAAAAGAAAAAACGAGAAGCTAAACTGACAAGAATTCCTTCGATAATATTAGGAAACTATCAGGAAGCACAATCCTGTAATAATTCATTGTTAAAAGAACTTCACCAAAACTTAGCTTTACGCTGTGTCTCTCCAGAAGAAGGCAAATATTAATTTGGTAAATGAAAATACTGGAATGGAGCAGTGAAGATGATTGTTGTTGTTGTTCTCATCAGAGAGAAGCAGAAGAGAACCTACCCAAGTTTGTGTCGGCACGAATGATGAGTTGCGCTTTGTCTTGGAATGGTTTCACGTGCAAGTTTCCAATGCCTTTATCAATCCAATTCTTGTCTTTCTCATAAAACAGTTTGCATCTAGAGGAGGGAGACAGAAAAATGATAGAAATACATCAAAGAGAACGTCATTCATTGTAAGACAGATTCTTGGTTGTCAAGTGATATTCTCTGCAATTATCGAATATAGTCGCAGAGAGATTCTCACTGGCACCGAAAAGTTGGCATGTTTAATGTTTATCAATCGGGAATTGATAAAAGATTACAACGTTTTTATTAAAGATATTGTTGTATTTCGGAATGGTCATTTTGCCAGTTTAGCCAATAAAAACACACGCACTATATATTTGGTGTTACTTTGCTTCAGCGTTATTTATTTTTTACATTAATCTTAATCTTATTTCGGCCAGAGTTCTTTCGTCACACTCCTGTGACCTCATCAGATAAATAAACAAATGGAAGTAAATAACTATAAACATTAAAATAATAATAATAATAATAATAATAAAAAATAATAAAAATAAGTAGGTGTAAACACATGAACAAAATAAAAATAAACAAAACCAAAAACAAATTACACAAACGTATATAAACAGGAGATACAAATATTACAGGCATTTCCCTCCCTCCACGCACTAACTAAACATAGACACACACAGAGATATAAGCATGTACAAATGAAGACACATACAATAGGAATACAAAATGGCTGACGGTTAGTAAGGAGAGACACACAAATAAGAAAGAAGAAAGCCAAGGACCACTGATGAGGTCACAGGAGTGTGACGAAAGAACTCTGGCCACAATAATATTAAGATTAATGTAAAAAATAAATAACACTGAAGCAAAGTAGCACCAAATATATAGTGCGTATGTTTTTATTGGCTAAACTGGCAAAATGACCATTCCAAAATACAACAATAACTGTTTCAACACACAATTTCACATAAAAAATCTTGCAAAACAAATATATAAACGTTTTATTAAAGACTTAAATTCTAATAAAAATGAATTTTAAAATGACAGATGAAGGCATAATGGCTGACTCTGATTGTCATTTTTCATCAAATAATCTGGATGAAATATTATCTGAAGAATGGTCAGACACTGAACTTTTTTCAAGTGTTGTTGGTTCCAAAACATCTTCAAGACTTGATGTGAAGCCTGTTGAGTAATTTTTACATTTCCCATCGAGTTTTGATTCCACCAGTCAAAACTCAATGTAAAGAGCTTATCTGAAAATTTCATAATGGAATAAGAAAGGTCCGAGGAAAATGGTTTTTTTTTCCCACTTGGGACTAATCGTATTTAATTTACTATCAACATCTTCCTTTTCTCGATCTCTGTGTGTATCTGTTTTTGTTAATTACTATTATGTAATTATTTAACAGCCACCCATGAACAACATTATGTTTAACACAAATGACTATTTCCATAAAAAAAAGAAAACCACTCCTCATTTCTGCAATTCTACCAATTTTCACAATAATCTGACCCCAAGTCGAGACACTATAAACATTTGAGGGAACCTGTGGAAGAGGTAGACCAAGGAAGACCTGGGATGAGGTGGTGAAGTATGACCTTCGAACATTAGGCCTCACCAAGGAAATGACTAGCGACCGAGACTTTTGGAAATATGCTGTGCTTGAGAAGACCCGGCAAGCCAGATGAGAACATAACCCCTGGCCTATGCCAGGAGCATAACCAGCCTGCTTATGTGTACCTTTTCCTCCTTTGGTCACTAAACTCTGCTTGCGAAGACCTGTTGAGGCAAGTGAAATCAAAATCAAAATCAATTCGATGACTGGCATCCGTGCAAGCAGGGGGCAAAGAGGACCATACGAGTGTGATCGTTGACAGAGCGGCTATTCGAGTATGATTGTTACCAGCGTCGCCTTACTGGCACTTATGCCTGTGCTAGTAGGGTGCCAAGAACACCATCCGAGCGTGATTGTTGCCAGAGCAGCCAACTGGCTTCCGTACCTGTGGCACGTAAAAGAGCACCATTCAAGCGTGATCATTACCAACGTCGCTTCACTGGCACCTGTAAAAAGATTTGAGCGAGGTCATTGCATGACTGGCCCCCATGTCAGTGGCACGTAAAAAGCACCCACTACCCTCTCGGAGTGGTTGGCATTAGGAAGGGCATCCAGCTGTAGAAACTCTGCCAGATCAAGACTGGAGCCTGGTGCAGCCATCTGGTTTGCCAGCCCTCAGTCAAAATCGTCCAACCTATGCTAGCATGGAAAGCAGACGTTAAACGATGATGATGATGAAAAATATTGAAATATTACAAATATTTATCTTGACATTTTGGGTAAAATATCCCTTTTCTAAAGTTTTAAAAGAACAAGAAGAAAAAAAAAACATTCATTACTCTGTGGTGGATCCTGCGTGTCTGCGTGAATGGTTGTCAAAAGACCAAGTGGAATTTATGATTGGGGATTTTGTTGAGATTGAGGCTATCTCAGGAATCATTTACAGAAAAGTAGCTTGCACTGGGCTGGAACCCGGAAACGTGGTTAAGGAAGTGAACTCTGTATCCACACAGCCATGCCCATGCCTTCACACACCTCATTGTCTATGAATTCTGTGTTTCAAGTTTAAAGGTTTCGATCCCTGGTGTGTTATATTTGAAAGGCAAAATCTGAGTCGGCCATCAGACGGATGTTGTGGTGATAAATATTGTTTGAGGAGCTGGCAGCTGTTATTCCCACAACCACAAGCAATGTCGGGTGGTCGTAGTGAATAACCAGTCAGTTGGTTAGGTGAAACCATTCCATAGATTTAGCAGTTTGTATAGACACAAGTAAGAAATACCAAAGAAGACAAAGGTTTTTTTAATCCAAGGACACACTGCCATCATAAATGAGGAAAGGACACGACAGACAATGGAGTCTTCAAAAAAAAAAGAAGAAGAAGAAGAAGAAGGAAACGGTCACATCTGGAAGACTTTCAATCACAGTTGAATTAGGATCAGGGTTAAATCAATGAATCTCACCTTTTGCTATAAACTGAACCTTCTTCCTTGATCTCTTTGACTTCTGCTTTAGGGGGAACATACTCATCTTCCTCATCTGGGTTACTTCCCTTCACGGCTATTCAAAACATCAGTGAAATAAAACATTAAGAGCCTGTAGGGACCCAAATGCTGCGACGACCAATAAATACCTGGTGGTATTTATTTAGATCTTGCTATGCACAAAATCTAAATCCTGCACATTCAATAAATATCAGACTTTTGTTACCAAACTTCTGCTAAAACACTTTGCTTGCGTTTCAAGCGATTTTGAAAATAAGGAAGAATTTCGGAAAACAGTTTCGTCTTTATTTCGTTGGTGTTTGGAACATATTGATATGGAATTTTGTAGGAACGGTTCAGTTTTGATCATTTTGGAAACTTATTTACATTTGACGGATATTTGTCCTCATCTTGTTTGCTGTTAACACAACATTTTGGTTGATATACCCTCAAGCCTTCATCAAGTGTCTTCGGGAAACCTCAAACCTGGGTTCTCATTACTAAGGTATTTTTCGATGTTGTTGTTGTTATTATTATTCAGGTCAGTGCTTGGAATCCAACTCAGAATCTTGGGGTTAGTAGCCTGTGCTCTTAACCACTACGCCAGATATCAATCATTTGTAAGGAAATAAGATGACAAAAGTATCACATTATTTTCTTTTTATAGTGTTTGGTTCTTCAGCTGCAACTAGAACAAACATAGGCAGACAACCTAAACACTAGACTCTTCCTCTCACCAAAACATTTTATACAGCATGCACGGATAATCACGCATGGAGGGAAGTCTCTCAAGAACATAATCTGTGAAGAAGACGACTCCATGTGTGGAAGCATTTTTTTTTTACTATTCTCCACAATAAACAATCATATAAACACACACACACACACACATGTGTGTAGCAGATATATAAACTGGGTAAATTTAATTATTTTTCTGTAGACAGGAAAAAAACAGGGGGGAAAAGGGCAGAATTTGCTTGAAGCATTGTAATGTGTAAATGATATAAACATTTTAAAATACTATTAATCGTCTTCCGTATGAAGCCTGCCCGAAACTGCCTACGATTCAATGATACAAACTTTCTAGCTTTAAGTAATTTAAAATATAGCCTTTGCTAATAATGTTCCGAGCCCCAGTTAATAATCAGAAAATTATTTTGCTTAATTCTTCATTGTTTGCAGAATTTACTGAAAGTAACGTAGTATATTTCAATAGAAATCTGGTTCATAGAAGGGTTTTAAGCAATGCATGCAAGAAATTAGGCAAAATATGTAAGCTGATGCCAATAGATAAAAACAAAGGGGCAATATTGTATTACGTTATGAGAATTGTTGGTTCTATAATAGTTCGGGAAAGCTTTCCGTTATCAAACATGAGAAAGAAAATAGTCCAAGTATTACGACCAACAGAATGGCTAGTAATAACATTTTTTTCCCCGAACTTCTCACCTGCATTGTTTTAAGGATTAAAAAATTTTTTTTAAATTGAATATTTAAAAAATATTTATATTATATAACAGTAAAAATAATGATCGCTCACCATTGCTGGTATTCAAAGTACTGGCAAAAGAGAATGTTGACTGAGTGTCAGCAGGTTTGAAGTTAAACCCACCGAAAGCTGGTGTTGTAGATATGGAGGTCTGTGCAGTCGATGTGGTGGTACCACCACTACTACTACTACTGCTGCTGCTGCCACTAGACAAGAGAGGGTTAGTCACAGATAAGTTTGGCCAAATACTACTACTACTACTACTACTACTCTTCAGGTCAGGTTTTGATTGATCCTCTTCTTTTGATTTTTCAGAATCTACATAAAATGTCCACAAGAAATGGAGAAAAGAAAAAAAGAATTCCTAATTAATTTAAGACATTTTGTTAAAATGGCAATTTATATAATGCAAATAATAAATCACATATTTAAGACATAAAAATTGGTTAATTAGAAAGCAAGGTAGTTCAAATAAATTTCTGCTAAACCGCACACACACACACACACGCGGGATTTCAGCAGTTACAGATTGGGATATGGAGTGAGGACTGTACAAGTGTGTTTTTTTTCTTTTCTGTTATTGTCTTGGTAGGAGTAGCTGATAAATATGTTATGAGCGTTAAAGAGATTGCAATACAACTGGGCATTAGAGAAATGGTGTCCGAAACAAGAAGCTTCTCCCTACATTTGTGGATACATGCAGGTTGTATGGAATATTGAACACAGGTGCAGCCACAAATAGAGATAGAAACTTCCTGTTCCTAATCAGACACCATTTCCTGAAGTTATAAAGACCAAAAACTTTGTAAAACAGGATATTTAGGTTAGCTACCCCTTGCTAAAACAATAAAGGTCCCAGCATTGCATGCCCCAATATGTAATTGTCAGAATCTCACCATCTGTTTGAAAAAAGATGAGCTGAAGCATCTTGACAGGACCACTCCATACATACCTTGGGCTAGCTTTAGATATCAGCTTTAAATCTGTAACAATCTGCAATATCTATTAACATATATACACACACACACATACAATATATACTTATATACACATACATACACATACAACAAGCTTCCATAGTTTCTATCTACCAAATTCAATCACAGGGCATTGGTCAGTCCAGAGTTCTAGTGGAGGACACTTGACCAATGCGCCACTGCACAGTGGGGCTAATCCCGAGACCACATGGTTCTAAAGGAAGCTTGTTAATCTCAGCCATCACTCACTTGGTCAGGAAAGGTTCTGCACAAGAACAGGACAGGTTTAAATATGAAATGAAACTAGGGCCATATTTGGATGAGTATTCTAGAGAAAAGAGGAAAATGCAATAAAAATGGGACATGGAGGAGAGATAATGAAAAGGAGTTAGAGAAAGAGGTGTGAAGATGACCAAGATAGAGTGACTGGTGTAGATAGACAGTTGGATGAGCATCAATGGGAGGGGGGGAGAGAAGGGGGGGAAGATATTTTTAGGAGCAAAGAAAAGGGAAGAGAGAAAGGGTTAGAGCAAAAGACAAAAAGATGTGAGACAAAGCAATTTGTCAGGTTGAGACCAGGATTGAATAAGGAGGAGATGGAAGAGGTAATGAATGTGTAGAGAGACAAATGAGCAGGTGGGGTGGGGTGGGGGGATGCAGAGGAGATAGAGAGAGGGAGAGAAGTAAGAGAGTTCCTACCTAAATTGGTTTCCTGTTCAGTGATTGCTTCCGGAATTGAACCAGTATCTTTGGTGTCTGACTTTGCTTTACATTCATCCTGGATAGTCTTCAAATACTTTTCATAGTCTTTGAAAATGGGTGTAAGGATGCAGTAGGGATCCTTTGCCACGTGCTGCTGCATCCACTGCAATACACTCTTGTTGAGCTTCTTCAACTGCACGTGCAGCTTGCTGTCGGATTCATCGGAGCCTGCGCTGGCACCGGTGATGGAGGACGCAGCACCGGTCGGTTTGCTGACGCCAAGAAGGGGTTTCATTGAGCTGTTGGTCAATGTGGCGGCTGGTGTCGTCGTAGCAGTAGTAGTAGTAGCATTAGTAGTTGATGAGAAACCGGCAAAATTTGCAAATATTCCGCCTCCTGGAGACGCCTGCAACAGAAAACACCAGCAGAATGCATGTCAGGTGTGAAACTGTATCACTTCCTCTACACAACACTAAAACAACAGACATAAGACATTCTACTTTCAATGTGCCAACACCAAAACAGAAATAAAATTCAGAATTGAGGAGGAGGAGATAATAGAGAAAATGGGCCAAAGAAATGCTGAAAGTGGCAACCATCTGTTTTCAAGATAAACAAACAGAGCAAAAATGACATTAACAACATCCAAATTACATCACAGTAATAACAAGCCCTTCACAGTTCACAGTAAGAAAACACCCTAAACACACACACACACACATAAGGGACAATACATGCTGCTTCTACAATGAGTAAATGTTAAGAGAAGAATGTAGCAGCTTAAGCCTGCAAAGAAATGCCGTGAGTGGATTTGAAGTGAAGCTCCTCCTGCCAGCTGGTAGTTGGTTAGAAGACGCTCTGGCCATTAGTTTTGGAGTCCAAGAACTTGGTTGGCAGCAGCTCTTGAGACACATTCATCTATTCCAACAACAACAACAAAAAAAAAAAAGACTCACGGTTGAAATATTTGACCTTCGTTTGGCTTTTATTATGTTTCGTTGTTTCAAAATGTCTTTCTTTGCTGCCACAAACTCTCCAGCCTAGAAGAAGACAAAGAAAAATGGTTAATGGATTGTTATTGCTGATAGAAGAGGCAGAACCAATAGGTTTTATCCACCGTAACTAAGTCATTTACTTGTGTAAAGTCATATTTGACATGTTTCAGTGCATTTGGACATGACAAGACCTTCCACTGTATAAATAGCCAAGAGAGAAAATTTTTCTCCTTGACACATGTGAAAATATATCTTCGGCTGTGAATAATGTTATTGGGCTATTTCTAGAGTGGAAGGTCTTCTCATGTCTGAATACACAGCACCACGTTGAATATGACTTAGCCACTAAACCTTTTCCATTTTCTCTCCCTGTTTATTTCTGTGTTCCTTTCTGCTGAAGAGCATAGGCTCGAAACGTAAAAGACTTTCTCACTTCCCAAGCATTAAACTAATACAGCTGTTTGCTGTTTACACACCCGTCTTTGTGTTTTGTTTTTTTTGTAAATTCTCAATATATATTTTATTCAACACTCTGTGACATTATTTATTTAAACCATCCACATTTCTCCAAATCTTTCCTGCTGACCACACTGTTATGGTATAGCCATCAACAATGTATTTCTTCTCTGGAACTCTCCGGGAGAAGCATGCTTTCATTAATTAAGCCTTTAGCATCCAGTTTACTTTGTCAAATGTATTGCTTATTTATTCACATTGTTTTGAATTAATCAAGCATTATCTCACAACTTCAAGATTTCAATGATGTGATTGTTTATTTTAAGAAGAACATTGTAGGGTAGGTGTGAGAGGGCAGATATGGCTGGTTAGCATGCTACAAGATCCAATGAGGGAACCTCTATGTGGTTACTCAATATGCTAGAAACAACAGTATTGGAAAGAGAAATAAAAGCAAATGAATTGCAATCTCTACCTCTTGTGTGAAGTGTCACATTTTTAAAAAGTTACAAAAAAATGAAAGAAGAAGAAAGTAAGTGGAAGGGTAGAGCCCTGCAACCCACGTTTCTAGAAGACTTTTAAAGTGGAATTGGTAGCAGAAGTAGAAAAGGAAGGGAAACCTAGAATAAAGGGATCTCAGAGTAAACTTGGCAAAGACTAAAGTATTAGCGAAATAGGGGAGAAGATAGTACCATGGTACCTTCTGATGTTTTGGGGGTACCATGCAATGCTTAGCATGCCAAAAAGATATAGGTAGGAATTGAAGATGGTGTGCCAATGTAAACAATGGTCAGAGAAGAGGTTTAGTGTGACCATGGGCAGGTTTACAGAGAAGGTAGGCTTTGCTTGCAGCAGGTAGACAGGGGCAATAATTGCTAAGCACAGGTGCAAAAATTGCACCCCCACTTCTCTCTCTCTCTCTCTCTTTCCAATGCTCTGCTCGCTCTCAAGAAGTAGCTGATAGCTTCTGCTACCCAGAAAATCTAATTAGAAGTGAGAGATGGAGTGTTAGGAAAGCACAATAACTGGAGTAAGAACTAATTGCAAAAAAGCTCCCGGAGCTGTTAGCTGTGTTGACAATAAGGGGCTTCCCATTCAGTGGGAAGGATAGATACATATGCTGTAATGTTAAGAGTGGATGAATGACAGAACAGAAATAGGCTGAGAGAAAAAAATCTGACCATCAGAAGAATAAGGTGGAGTGGGGAAAATAGGGAGGAGTTCACTGGTTTAGATGAGAAGTGGTGAAGAGTTGGGTAACAAGATAGATTGTGAGGACGAGAGGAAGAAATAGGAAACAGTGAATAGGGATTTTCAGAAGTGGGCTCATTCGACGAAGAGAAAGTGAGAAAGGACAGCAACAAAATGACAAGATGTTGTGCTAGAGAATATTTGTCTAACCAATGCAAGTATGGGGGGGGGGGAGAAAATTACCAACTGCAAAATGAGGATTATGATATGTGTGTGTGTGTGTAATGAGGGAAAAGAAGCAAAGCCTGGCTCTCTGCCAATTATGCTTTTTGCATTGGGTCTACTGCAACACACTCTCTCCCTCCCTCCCTCTCACTGCTTTGTGCAGGTGTGAACATTACAAACACAGTGCCAATAATGATAGCTAAAACTGTTTCCAAGTATTTCAAGCAGTGACAGTGGTAATGGTGAAGGAGGTGGACAAAACAGAAATTACACTGATATATATATATATATATATATGTGTGTATATGTGTATATATATATATACACACCCACAAAACATGTATGAAGTGAGAATATTGTGCAGTGCACACGTGCACACACACACACACATATATATATATATATATATATATATATATATATACACACACACACACACCCCACTCTATGTTGCAAAGAACTATTTTTCTGTCATGTGTCACACAAGACAGAGGTGGTCATGACTGGGAAGTCCTGGATAATAGACCTACTTAATCAAAACTGACCTAGGGCTTACACAACAACAACAACCTGAAGTCTACTCCACCCTTGCCATGCAGTCAGGCTGAAAGGTGTGTGTCGTCAACTCCTTGTTACCTTTAACACAGAAGTAAACGTGTTTGATGTAGTAAATCATAGTTAGGGCAGCATGCCCCAGAATAGAATAGCGACAAGCCACAGAGAATGCTAGGGAATAGCACAACCTGCCAGAAATAGCAGCCAGATCACCCACAGACGCCCCGCCAACTCTGTCGGATAACACAGTCTTTAAAAAAGAGAAAAGGAAAAGACCAGAGCTGGAACGCTTTTGGTCATCTGCTTCTCCTGGATCTCAGTCATCTCGGGGCTAAATAACATCGAACAAGAAACTACTACTTGACTGAATGAAGCCTTGTGAGTAAATATGGTAGACGGAAACTGTGAGGAAGCCCTTTGTAAATCTGTACCTGTGTGCATGTATGTACGAGTGTGTGTCTCCTTGTCTTGACACTGCATGATAGTTGTAAACGAGTGTCAGTGTCATACAAGCAGTGTTGTTCATTTTCAATATTCTGTGGAAACATGTGAGGGTTGGCAACAGGAAGGGCATCCGGCTGTAGAAAATCTGCCTCAATAAACTCTGTCAGACCCATGCATAACTGGAAGTTATATCAATGATGATGATGATGATGACGAGGAGGAGGAGGAGGAGGTGGACCCTATTTTGTGAGCATTCTTTCTTTCCATCACAGTTTGAGAAAATTCTACAAAAGTGTGGTGTGTGTGTGTGTGAGGGAAGCAAGATACCAAAGCAGCAAAATAAATTTTGCACAATATTTTGCCCTTTTGCTCTCGATCTGTGCAGTAACTGCAACAAAGTGCAGCAGAGTAAGCAACACCACAGTGGTTTTCTTTTGCATATCTTTTTCTTTATTTGTTGCTTTTTGTTATTAAAATTTTTTTTACTTTTGATCTTAGAACAGGGAGGTTGCATTTTCCGATAAACGGAGGAAAGTCGTCACCCATGCCACCCCTGTTAGTGCCCACCCCCCTCCTCACCCTCACTCTTCCTGTCTCCTCAAAACCAAAGAGGAGTCATTTTAGTGAGACTTCTCAGTTGCTGCCATTGACAAGCAGGTAAGAAACAGAAGAAAACAAAAAAAAAAAGGAGGGGGGGACAACAACAAAAAAACCCTCCAAAACAACTGGTTTCCTATTGAGTTGAGGAGGAGGAGGAAAGAGGAGGAGGAGGAAAGAGAGTTAAAAAAAGATGACATAATGATAAGCATAAGATGAAAATGAAAGCACGAGAAAAGGAGGGGGGAGTGAGAGAGGAGAAGGATGAGGAGTAGCGCAAACAGCTGTAGAGAAGCCATTAAGTAGCAATTAAACAAGAAAGCAATTAAGAAAATCTAATAATTAAGGAAATTTATGCTGTTAGTGGAATATATGGAATACTGGAATCTTTTCGATGTTACAGAATGTAGGTGGAGATGGTGGCACTGTTGCTGTTAGTATGAGGATTAGTGGAGTGTCAGAAAGTTGGGGTGGTCATATTGTAGGATTTAATTCTATCAGTTTGATATTCAAGTGAAACCCACCCAAGCTGACATGTTGATGGGGTTGATAAAATGAACCCTAGTTGAGTGCTGGTGGGGGTGGTGGTTTGATGCAACTGACTTACCCACCTCTCCTGAAATTGCTGGCCCTGTGCCGAAATTTGGAACTAGTATCATCATCTTCATCAAGGTGGCAAGCTGACAGAATCGTTAACATGCTGGACAAAATGCCTAGCGGTATTTTGCCCGTTGCTACATTCTGAGTTCAAATTCTCAACCACATGATTCCGGTTTCAATCCCACTGCATTACACCTTGGGCAAGTAAATTCTACCATAGCCTTGTGAGTGGGTTTGGTAGACAGAAACTAAAAGATATGGGGTCGATAAATTAAGAACTAGTTGAACACTGGGGTCACTGTAATCATCAAGTCCTCTCCCCTCACATCCCAGGCCTTGTGCCTTTTGTAGAAAGGATTATTGAGGCCAGGAGCTGGCAGAATCGTTAGCATGCCGGATGAAATGCTTAGCGTTATTTCGCCCATCACTATGTTCAGAGTTCAAATTCTGCTAAGGTCGACTTTGCCTTTCATCTTTTCGGGGTCGATATATTAAGTACCTGTGAAACACTGGGGTCGATGTGATCGACCCCCCTACCCCCACCCAACTTCAGGGTCAGTGCTTATTGCAGAAAAGATCATGGCCTTACAGGCCAAGCTTAATATCAAAATTTCTATTATTATTATTGTTATTATTATTATTATTAAGGATAGTAAGTTGGCAGAGTTATTAGAGCATTGGACAAAATGCTTTGCAATATTTCTTCCGGTTCTTTACATTCCAGGTTCAAATCTTGATGAGGTTAACTTTGCATTCCGTCCTTTACAGGTCACTAAAATAAACTAACTCCCTCCCTTCAACATCATTGGCCTTTACATTATTTACATTGGTCAGATATGTGTCCTCATCTTGTTTGTTGTTACCACAATGTTTCGGCTGATTTACTCTCCAGCCTTCATCAGGTGTCCGGGTAAAATTTTGAACCCAACCCTGGGTTCTCATTCCTAAGGTATTCTTTTTGTACATGTTGTTATTATTATTATTATTATTATTTATTTATTTATTCAAGGCACTGCCTGGAACTGAATTTGCAATCTTGGGGTTAGTAGCCAGCACTCTTAACCATTACGCTATATGCCCGTCTCAAAACTATAGAATAGCATTACTGGCCTTCTGCTTAAACAACTGCAACCCATGAACCACCACACCACCATGACCACTACAATCATCATCATCATCATCATTTAAAGTAATGGAGTGAGTTTTACTCCTTTTCATTTTGAGTCAGAACTTATCACACAGCTTAATTCGACCAACTCTGTCCCAGTTTCAAATCCTGGCTTTGAGCCAATCTGAGACATTATATACACTCTGAGTCAAGCGACTCCTAAGAACTTGCTTAACCTGCTAGAAATAGCAACCAAATCTTTCTTTAATCACAACCAACAATCATATAAAAAAGCAACAAAAACAAAAACATATTAAGGTATTGTAATTCTAGATGGGATGGCCATGGTTGGAACACAAGGCTAAGCAATAATGAAAAGCAATATTTCTAAGATAGAAAGGACACAATTATTGGTGAATCTCAGAATCTTTAACCCTGAGATCTCTTCATTCTGATTTCAAATCCAACAAATGCTTGATTTGTCTTTTATCCCTTGGAAGGGTGGGGTGGGGAGTGGGGGGAATAAAATAGATATTAATAACATAATGGAGTTGACTTAGTCATATACTTTATCACAATTACTACTACTACTGCTGCTGCTGCCACCAGGTTCAATACTGTTTTGGCCAGTATTGATCGCACCTTCCCTCTTGTGCTTGTTAATTTTGTTTTATTAATGTTGATTCTGCCATTATTGTTTAGCCCCAGGCCAAGCCCGATCCAGCAAGCCTTATGATCAAAGCTATTCCAGCGAGAGGTTATTTACTATATTCTTCTCTTAACCCCCTATTATTTATTGAAGGTGGAATTTGAGGGAGAGTCAGCTGCCATTTCAACCCCAAACAGCCGTCACTGGTTTTAGCTGAAAATTCCAAAGAAATAAGAAAACAGGACTGGAACAACAGAACGAGGAGGAGGAGGAGGAGGAGGAGGAAGAGGATCTTTCTTTTACTAGTTTCAGTCACTGGTCAGCAGTAGTGGTGGTGGTGATGATGACCACCGCTGCTGACGCCACCACCACTTTTCCATGCCAGCAAGGGTCAGATGAATCTTGCAAACAAAGACTTTCTATGACCACAAGTTCTTCTTGTCATCACCCTTGCCTGTTCCCAAGCAAGGTAATATTTCCCAACAGCCAGACATGTTTTTGCAGAAGATTGGAAAATGAATGACATTCATTTACAACAACTCCATACAATGTCAAGGCAAGGAGACAAACATGTGGCTGTGTGGTAAGAAGTTTACTTCTCAACCACATAGTTCTGGGTTCAATCCCACTGCATGACACCTTGGGCAAGTATCTTCTACCATAGCCTTGACCCGACTAAAGCCTTGTGAGTGGACTTGGTAGACAGAAACTAAAAGAAGCCTGTCATATTTGTGTGTCTATTTTTACATCTCTGTAACTTCATTCAACTAAAATTTTTCAAGGCTGTGCCCCAACATGGCCACAGTCTAATTATTGAAATAAATGAAAAATAAAAGATATATATATATATTGTTGCTATTTTGCAAAAGTGTCATAAGTCCAAAACATTGGGGTTTTTTTTCAGGAAATGAAAAACTAGTTTCCCCATTGCATTTCTTTTTACATTAGCAACAGTTTCAGCTTAACAATAATACCTTTGTTGGGTGCTTAAAATCGTAACTCCATGCATGTTTGATGTTTTCAGTCAGAAATATTTTTGCAGAACTGTCGTATGTGGGACTTACCACACTTTTGAAAAAATGCTAAAACTTTGGACTACACTTTGACAATTTTCATATCTTGGCATCTGAAGCAGCTGGAGATACGACAGTTTGACCAAAAGAACTGGCTATTGCAAGCAAAATTAAATATTGAAAAATAAAACGTATTTGGCCAAATTTGGACATATGATGGTTTAACATAATAGCAATGATATATGTATATACATAGGATGGGCTTCTTTCAGTCTCCATCTACGAAATCCACTCACAAGGCTTTGATTAGCCTAGGGTTATAGCAGAAGACACTTGCTCAAGGTGGGACTGAACTTGAAGTTATGTGGTTGGGAAGCAAACTTGTCAACTTCACAGCCTGTGCAAGGTTTTTAAAATTTGGAAATTATTTCTCATTTTGATTTCTTTTGTGAGTCAGAGAGAGACAGAGACAGACACACTAATTCTCTCTCTCTCTCACAATATATGTATGACAATTACCAGATTTTTACGTTTATATATTTGTTGTGCAAGATTTTTTATGTGAAGTCGTGTGTTGAAACAGATATTGTTATATTTCGGAATGGTCATTTTGCCAGTTTAGCCAATAAAAACACACGCACTATATATTTGGTGTTACTTTGCTTCAGTGTTATTTATTTTTTACATTAAACTTAATCTTATTTCGGCCAGAGTTCTTTCGTCACACTCCTGTATTCTAGAAATACAAAATAGTTGACCGTTAGTAAGGAGAGACACACAAATAAGAAAGAAGAAAGCAAAGGACCACTGATGAGGTCACAGGAGTGTGACGAAAGAACTCTGGCTGAAATAAGATTAAGATTAATGTAAAAAATAAATAACACTGAAGCAAAGTAACACCAAATATATAGTGCGTGTGTTTTTATTGGCTAAACTGGCAAAATGACCATTCCGAAATACAACAATTACCAGATTATTAATTAGGAAAATCTGAACTCATCCAATACAGTTCTGATCCCTAGCAGAAGTCAGTTCATTCACACAACTCAAAAGTTAGGCATGAATATCACAACATCAGTTTATTTCTCTCCTAAACTGAAGGCTGTGTATTTATTCAGTGAAGATTATTATGAAACAAAACTCATATTTCAACAATTAAAATCCGACATCACAAGTGCTTGTAACTGTGGTCAAGTCTTAAACTGATCGCTAAAGATGCTTGGGAATCACCAATTCACATGCATTGGTTGTCTCATACCATCAAGTCAAACAATGTTGTTACTTCTTGCCCCCCACCCCCCACCCCGCAAAAAAATAAGAGAAAAAAATGAGAAAAGAAAAAAGAGAGAGAAATCTAGAACTAAGCACTCTTCTGTTTGAGAAACAAAGTTTAGTATCATTCTAGAAAGAATTCCTGCTTGTACTCATCATCATTGTTTAAGGTCCACTTTCCATGGGTTGGACGATTTTGACTGAGGGCTGGCGAACCAGATGGCTGCACCAGGCTCCAATCTGATCTGGCAGAGTTTCTACAGCTGGATGCCCTTCCTAACGCCAACCACTCCGAGAGTGTAGTGGGTGCTTTTTATGTGCCACCGGCACGGGGGCCAGTCAGGTTTTTATATTTAGTGATTCTCTCCATATTTTCTCCTCATTTTTGAGCTTAATGGTAGTTAATAACCTTAAATGGTGACGTTGAATTTGTTGATATTAGTTATTTATGATCTAAAGAGAACTTGCACTTGGTAAAAATCATTTGAGTGAGATTTCAGTGTTATCTGCTGAAAACAGCAAATATCGAAGTCAGAGCAAAATTTATTGATTCTGAGCAGGAGCGGAGTTGACAAATACTTGATAAATAGTTGATATTTTAAAGTTGATTTACTTAAATATCTTAAAGGTAAGTTCTCTACAAACAGCTGGATTTTTGAGGATAGCTTAATTACTGTAATAAGGATAAACAATGCTATTTGATGGGACTTACAAAATGTTTGAATGAAGAAGAGTAAGGCATATGTTTGAATTTTTTTCTTAATGGGGTTTGATCAGTTTCCAAGACCACAAATTCAGCTGAGACTGGAAATCAATGCTCATCAATCAGTATGTTATAAATATACAGGACAATACCTATGTGTAATCAACTTACCTGTATTCAAACTACTAGGGCAGGTGAACATGACATGACGACATTCACAATACACAATCACGACATTGTTTCATTAAGTTCCATCCAAATTCGGGCATTTGTTGTGACATTTTTACACATGACTAACAGCGTTTCATCAAATCCTTGAGTTTCTAACACAACTAGGAGATCAAAGTACAAGGGTTAAGTCCTTAAAGTACAGAAGGACTTTAAGGGTTAACCCTTGGACATGAACCCACTGGAGACCACCCCTGGCTCTGTAGTTACAAATATCTTGTTTTCAAAAGTTCTGGATTAAAATCTTCCATCAAGACAAAGTCTCAATTTGTGCTCCTTAAACACCAGTTAACAATAAATAATAATAATAATAAAGTTATTTTACTAAAGCCTTTGTCATCATCATACATCTGTTTTCCCTGCTGATATGGGTTGGACGGTTTGATAGGAGCTGGCAAGGCTGGAGAGCTGCACCAGGCTCCAATTGTCTGTTTTGGCAACGTTTCCTCAGCTGGATGTCCCTCCTAACACCAACCACGGATTGTACTGGGTGCTTTTGCTTTTCTTTACGTGGCACCATCATTATATTTAGAATTAATTGAAGTAAACACAGAAATGTGGTAATAAAAGGGTTAAAATCTTGCTGGAGTTGGTTTTGGTCGTTCATCATACTTCAATCTATAAAACAAGTAGAGGCAACAGATTAAGGGTCAAATATGACCCCTAGATCCTTTTTGACAAGGAGTAACAGGTGAGGCACAGTGAATTTTGGAATAAATTAGACAAAATCAAGTCGAAGATATTGTCACGGGGCAAACAGCTCTGGTATTGAGTCAAAGACAAACAACTGAGATGGCATGAAACCAAATTATCATTTGAGATGAAAAGCAATTCCATTGTGTCAAAAATTGGATATATTCTGGAGTTTGATTACATAAATATAGAAAAAAAAAAAAACTCATTAGAAATGGAATTGTTTTGTAAAAGTTAGGATTGGCACACAGAGGTTGGAGAAGAAAGTAAACGGATAAAAGAAGACTAATTGAGGAAATTATTTTGTAATTAATTACTAATGTGTTTCATGCAATTGGTTGCAGTGTGTGAATGTAACTCACACACACACTTCTAAATATGTCAAGATGGTTGCAAGGAGGAGAAAAAAAAGATAGAATTCAAACTTTAAAAATTAAAATTAAAAACTAAATAAAAAAAACAAAAATGACTAAATATAAGATAAAAATAACATTAACAGACAACTATAATGAAATATTCTCAAGTCAAAAATAAGAAATGTTTTAATTCTAAATTTAGGCCAATATTTTTGTGTGTTAATTAAATGTAGTGTTTCTTTTAAATGTGAGGTGGGGAAAAAAGGGAGAAAAGGAGAAGAAAATAGCCATGATGTTATAAATAAAAAAATAAGAAACTATTGAGCAAGAAGAAGTAACAATGTTGTAAGAGAGCTTATGTCAGTTTTATGGTTTATTGGCTGATGTGAGAGAGGAGGAGGAAATGTCAAGGGACGAACTCTCCCTCCCTTCTGCATCTTACTCTTTCACATTCACACAATCACACCCTCTCTGTTTCTATCTTCCTGTCACCAAACCTCACCCAGTTCTGTGCAAGGCAGTCATTCCCCATGGCCAGACATGTTCTACACAGATAAAAGGGAAAAAGAACAAAAGAAACCCAATCGGAGTCTTTCAGTTTCCCTCCAAACCTATTCACAAGGCTTCCTCTGGCTTCTGGCTATAGTGGAAGACATCTGCCCAAAAGCGTTGTGTAAGAAGGAGACTGAATCTAAACCCCAACTACTGGGGTTCATGTAATCGACCCACTGCTGCCCTTCTCCCACAATTGGAAACCATTATTATTATTATTATTATTATTACTGAACTGTAGAAATGATTTCACAATTCCTGCTGGAGTTGACTTTCATCTCACTGAGGAGTCAACTGGGGTCATTTGGGCAACATTATTTGGTTATTAATTATAGTTCTTATTAATTGTTAAGGTGATGAGCTAGAAGCAGAATCATTAGAACACTGGACAAAATGCTTAGAGGCATTCTTGTCAGGCTTTACATTCTGAGTTCAAATTCTAGCAAAGTTGACTTGGCTTTTCCTCCTTTCAGCCGATCAATGAAACAGATACCAGTTGAACATTAGGGGCTTGATGTAATCGACTAACCCCTCCATCCCTCCCACAATTTCAGCAAAAAGAATTATTATTACTGCTAAGGCAGTGAGCTGGTGGAATCGTTAGCATGCCTGGCAAAATGCTACTAAGCATTTTGTCTGTCTTCACGTTCTGAGTTCAAATTCCACCAAGGTTAACTTAGCCTTTCATCCTTTCGGGGTTGATGAAATACATACCAGTTGAGCACTGGGGTTGATGTAATCAACAATCCACCTTCCCCAAAAGTTTCAGCCTTCTTGTGCCCACAGTAGAAAGGTGGTCAATGTCCGTGTTGGTGGCATGTAAAAAGCACCATCCAAATGTGGCCGATGCCAGTGCCCCCTGACTGGCCCTATTGCTGGTGGCATGTAAAAAGCACCCACTACACTCTCAGAGTGGTTGGCATTAGGAAAGGCTTCCAGCTGTCGAAACCTTGCCATATCAGATTGGGGCTGGGTATAGCCTTCTGGCTTGCCAGCCCTCAGTCAAACCGTCCAACCCATGCCAGCATGGAAAGCAGATGTTAAACGACAACAATGCTGATGCTGCTGATGATGATTATTAAGGTGGCAGAGTTGTTAGTGCTGCTTACTGACATTTGGTCTGACTTTACATTCTGAGTTGAAATTCTGCCAAGGTTGACCATGACTTTCCTCTACTCGGGGTAGATAAAAATCAGTACCAGATGGTCATTGGGGGTGGGGTAGGGTGATGTAATCACACACACCCCCACTCACCCCGAAACTGCTGGCCTTGTGCCAAAATTTAAATTTGAAATCCTTATAATTATGTAAGTTTTCCCTTTAAGGCAGGGTTGGCAAACCAGGGTAAATTACCCCAAGTGGGGTAAAAACGAAATTCTTGAGGGAATTCTAATAAGGATTCATTAGACAGGAGTCAAATTATATAAAAACTGTATTCCTTGTCAGGAAAGAATCTTTTTGTTCTGGCAGCAGTGCATCTGTCCAATGCAATGGATGTGTAAACAGATTCAATAAATCTTTTGAATTCAAAGAATTTATGATTTTCTTCCTTTCAAATAAAGGGAGTAACATCAGTGTAAATATATATATTTTGGGGTAACTGGTTAAAAAAGTTCCTCGATCCCTACTTTAAGGTTTCTTAATAACAACCAAAATTACAGGTGAAACAAAGACTTGAAACAGTGATCACAGGTGTTGGTTCCAACTCACATTTTGTACCATACAGTAGCATTATGTGCTGCAGGGGTACAGAAAAAGGTTAAACTGAAGGTTTACTGCACAACATAGAACTGTCTTTACTACCAAACTTTCTTTACCTGAGCAGAGAGAACGAGTTGTTTCACAGGTAAGACTAACAAAGAACTGGTGGCCAAGTGTAATTAAGAAAAACCTTTGGTTTATGGCTTTATGGAGCCCTCCAGCTCCTATTTCTCTTTTCAATGGAGAGTTCATTCCCTCCTACCATATTGATTGTGGAACTATTTCAAGTTGGTTGTTACATAAGCAAATTGAATAGAATTTTTATCAAGTTGTTGTGGGAGATGAGATGAAAGCATTGAGCAATTTATTTCACTCACCAGAGTAAATTCCATCCAGACAAGTTAGCCAAGTAATATTGAGAAATGGAAAATCAATAAAAGAGTTAAGATAGCAAAGAAGAAGAAGAGGAAGGAGGAGGAAGAGGGAGAAGGAGTAGAAGAGGAGGAGGAGGAGGAAGAGGGAGAGGAGGAAGGCAACAGCAATCAGACTATTAGTTGTTAGAGTAATATTTTCTGGAGAAAGACAAAGGCTCTGTTGAGCTGGTGACAGTGGCAGGGGTGGTGGAAGCAGGAAGAAGCAAATAATTGGCACTTAATAAACGAGAAAACAAAATTTCAGCTTTGCGTAATCGATATTAAAACTATTTTTAATTTTGATATTTTTAAAATGAAAATCTCCAGCACTAAAAATTCTTTCTTTGACACAAATGGCAGCAGCAGCAGGAAATGCAAGCCCCAGGCCCAAGCTACATTCAGGAATAATCTAAGATACTGCTAAGTAATTTTAAACTTATACTACTTAGTTTTCTGGGTTTTTTTCTTTCCCCCTCCATTTCTCTTTCACCAGGACATCTTAGTCAGATCTGCAGCAAAGCTAAGCACAAGAGACATCGTTAAAGCTGGCTGTTCTGTTGTGTTATCTAAAAGATGAGTAGGTTAATAAGTAACGAGTATAATTAGAAGCTACCAACGGCTGATATTTAATTAAAGAGACCTGATCTTTTAAGTAAACAGCAGTAATGTTTAATTCCCAATATGGTCATCTATCTATCTATATTTGCTATTTCATGTCTGACAAATTAACAAACTCCTCTGTGAAATCTTTCGCACACAAAACAATAACACAAATAATAAAATAATAAAACAGTTCTTTCACTTCACAAATAGCCCCTCCCCCCGTTTGTAAATGGACTTCATTGCAGTTAGGGGTTTTTTTTTGCTGAATTTTGACATTTTTTTTAAAGTTCAAATTTTTTTCTTCTTTTGTGTCGCTCTTTCTCATACCAACCAAGAAACTATCATCATCTCTGAATTATTTCTTCTTGAAATGATATGAGGTAGAAATCGCATGGAACCCAATTTTTTCTGCCTAACCCATAAAGCCCTGGGATTTGCTGAGCACATTTAATGAAAATGAGACTACCGTGCACACATAAAAACCCCAAAAATAGTTATAATATCTTCTTAGTATTTAATGGTGGAAAGTTTTACTTCATCCGAAAAGTCATTAGTTGAACTTTGAGTCCTCTTGCATTCTGGGGGGGGGGGAGGGGGAGAGGAATCGGAGCTGTTTGAGTGACATTAGACCCCAACAAATTAAATGCATCTATCTGGGCCACAATTGTGGCCTGTCGACCTATGCCTGATGGCCTCGATCATGGCCCGTCACACTTTATGTGTTAAAGTGTCACACATATCTATCTTACTCACAATGGTTTTGGTTAGGTGGCTGTGGCCATGCAGGAGCATCACCCTTAGTGTAACTGGTTTTTATTTCACACTCAAATGGGAGAATCAACAACACAGATGTATGGAAGTGGACACAAAACAAAATAGACATAATGTCATCTGCTCCCATCTTTACTTCTAAATTCCTAGTTTCAATTAATATCTTCTCTGGAACCTCATTAAACTATTCTAATTAATACTAATTAGAATTGTTACAAGGTAAAAGTTTCAATAGAATTTTATTCAAGAACATTTTGTTATTCTAACTTCTAACATGATTGCAAAGTCTAATCTTACACACACACACACACATTTTATCTCTTTTATTTGTTTGTCATTTGACTATGGTCATGCTGGGGCAGTACTTTGATGGGTTCAGTCAAACAAATCAAACTCTGGCAAGCTGGGGAGCTGCACTAGGCTCCATCTATCTGTTTTGACATGGCTTCTATGGCCGGGTGCCCTTCCTAAAGCCAATCACTTTACAGAGTGTGGACCAAGTGCCTTTTAGGGAGAACCAGCTTCTTATGTGGCACCAGCATGGGGGCTTTTTAATCAGAGGTGGTAATATTTCTTATTTACTTTAGTCTTTACATCCTGAGGTTTCAAATCAGGTGATTGTCCAGGCGAAGGCAAACGTATACCTGAGATCAAATTACATGTTGAGCAAGAGGAAGTGTGCTTTGGGTCACAATTTCATTGGAATTTACACATCCAACTAGACTGACATAAATTGTTGGCTAATAATACATCAATATATTGAATTACCTGACTGTGCCAACACCTTTATAAAAACACACAACCTCCAGCCTCGCCCAACACGTTTCAGTTGATCAACTTGTTTCTGCAAAGTTATCATATTCTCACATTTAAGCCTGTAATTCTTTTCTCTTTTGTTCTTCCAACTTTAAGTAAAAAGCTTGTATCCTCACGAGACATCTCATCCCAATGGCTATTTGTCATCAGATAACTTTTTCTTAATTTATTTCTGTCAAAATATACAGCTGCCTTGGTTTCAAATATTTTTGAAAATCATCAAGAATTTAGTAAAATCCCTCAAGACAGTATTTGGAACATGTATTAAAATGAAATTTCAAAAGGTTTTAATTTAGCTCTCTTTAAAACAAGAAATATGGATTAGAGATCAAAGGTGGCGCTAGGCAGGTTGCTATTAAATAGGATAATGATCTCTCATCTCGGGACCACATGAAATTTTGATAGGAAGACTATTTCCATAGGAGAATACAGTAATCCTTTGACTATCACAGGTGTTACGTTCCAAAACCCCTGCGACAGGTGAAAATCCACAAAGAAGAAACAGTATTGCACGGTATATTTTTTAAAAATTATTTTTATAATTTACATTTTATTATAAACTAGCAGTATCGCCCGGCGTTGCTCGGGTTGTAAGGGAAATAACTATATAAGCATTTTTAGAGAGTTATAGCCAAAAAATAGCAAAAAAATGCATTAAAAATTGAAAAAAAATTAAGGTAAATTTTTTTTAAAATCGTTGACACATCGTAGATATTTTTAGAGAGTTACTTCCCTTATATAAAAGCGAAAAAATGCATTAAAATGGAAAAATATGATGGTAAATTTTTTTTAAATCGTAGACTCATCGTAGACGCACGCTAATACCCAGAAGGGCTCGATATGAATCACGACTATAAGATACCCGCTTTTGGTTAAACTGCACCGCAAAATGTGGGAGTAGTTACGAATCTAAATCGTAGGAGACAGACACAACTTCACTCTTATATAAAGATGCTTTTTTTTTTCAGTCATAGAGTTAGATTTATGAAGGTCTTCAGTAGAAAATCCTTCGAATTCTGACTCGCTGCTTGATATAATGAAATTCATATCCATTTTTTGTCAGAATTACAAATTTTGAAAACACAATAGGAACAAATTTCGGAAAAAAATCTCCCATAATTCACGGAATTAAAATTACACTTCGATTTTTGTACAAAACTGTAGTTGAAGTGTTTACGAAGTATAATACGTGTTTTCACGAATGTACTAAAGAGATTTGCTCTGATATTCACATTTAAATATGAATAGGTAAATCCGGGCGGCTTGGTAACTATATATAAGTGTCGTCTGTTTATACATAAACACTGTTTCATACTGCAATTATATATACATATATCTATATATAATATTATATAATAAAATATATACAGAGTAAAATAAAAACCAATTTACCTTTTCTGTCCGTCCGTGTGTCTTTGCAAATGTGTTGGAATGATAAGTGAGTTGAGTTTTGGCACCTTTTTTACTAATAACAAACACACACGTGTTTGTATGTAGTTGTATGTGTATGTAGTTGTATGTAGTTGTATATGTATGTGTATGCGTGTGTGTGAGGAATGACACACACACACTCACGCACGCACACATGTACATCAATGCTTTCGGAGTGATATGTTAAAATATTGAGTTTTCTCGAATTTTGTCTTAATTGGTGGTAAAATTGAACGAAATTTTTTATGGCATCACCCACTGAAGTACTCTGAAAAATCTTAGGTAAATTCTAATTGAAGAAATTGTGTGAGGAGTAAATGGTTATGTATTTATTTGTTTCTGTTTGCTGTGTTTTTTTATTTTTTGAGTAGTGGTTTAAATACTTTCAGTTTAGTCTTCCTCAAATCACTCTGTCGCTATTTACTTTCATCTTATTCGTTGCACACTCTGTGTGTGCGTTTGCGTGTGGTGTAAACCAGACTAAGAAAAGCATTTGACACACACAAACCAGAAAGTGAGTTTTCTGTAAATTTTGCTTAATTGGAGTTTAAATTTTAAAAACTGGACCTGGCATGACGCGATGCATTGTACTCTTAAAAATGCTAGGTAAATTGTAATTGAAGAAATCCTATATTGTAGATTTCTATAACTCCCAAAGGGAGGCAGATAAAGTCTGCCTTTTATAATAAGACTAGCAGTATCGCCCGGCGTTGCTCGGGTTTGTAAGGGAAATAACTATATAAGCATTTTTAGAGAGTTATAGCCAAAAAATAGCAAAAAAAATGCATTAAAAATGGAAAAAATATGATGGTAAATTTTTTTTTAAATCGTTGACTCATCATAGACATTTTTAGAGAGTTACTTCCCTTATATAATAGCGAAAAAATGCATTAAAATGGAAAAAAAACGATGGTAAATTTTTTTTTAAATCGTAGACTCATGTAGACGCTTTCTTAGCCATTTCTGTTTTGGTGTCTTCAAGCCATGAAGTCGTTGTTCTAAAAGAACGCTGGTCTCCTTGACAACGCATTACGACGTTGATTTCCTTACACTCCCTTCCCCACAGGTGCAGGTGTGAGCGTGGATGCCAACTCCGCCGCCATCGACACACGAAAAATTATGCATTAAAATGGAATAAAAAATGATGTTAAATTATTTTTAAAATCGTAGACTCATCGTAGACGCGCGCTAATACTCAGACGGGCTCGATATGAATCACGACTATAAGCTACCCGAATTTGGTTAAACTGCACCGCAAAATGTGGGAGTAGTTAGGAATCTAAATCGAAGGGGACAGACACTCACACAACTACAGTTTTATATATATAGATATACATAGCGCAGTAGTGGTGAGATGTGACAGCAAAGAAAAGCATACATTCACTCTCTGCATGCAATTAGACTCGGAAAGTTCGTGAGGAACCCATTGACCCAATTTGCTGACTTTTCCGATAGCACACAGGTCTCAATGAATGGTTGAATGACCAAATCCAAGCTTCTCTGCTAGTTCCTCAACAGTTACAATGCGATTTTGTTCCACCAGGGTTTTCAGGATGTCCTTGTCGAGTTCTACAGATCTTTCAGGATGAGGCTCGTCTTCTAGGCTGTAGTTTATGGCTCGGAATTTCTGGAACCACCATTGACACTGCCTTACGCTTATTGTCCAATCCCCATATACTGCATTAATATTTCTTGTACTTTCCGTTGCGTTGTTGTCTTTATTGAACTCATAAAGCAAAATATGCCAAATATGCTCCTTTGTTACTTCCAATATAGCTTTGAAAAAAATAGCTGTTAAAATCGAAATGCACTCTTCAAAACTTGCACTATGAATAAGGACAAGATAAAATTACTACCTGCTTTTATAGCAAGTTAATATAAGTAGTTTATCCCATTCCCCTCTGACTTTTAGTTCAAACTGTTGAAAAAACCGCATTATTATATATATATACATACATACATACATACACACACACACTCACTCTCTCACACACATGCACACATTTATATTCTGTTATTCTTTTATATGTTTCAGCCTTGAGGTTGTGGCCATGCTGGATCATGTGTGTGTGTGTGTGTGTGTGTGTGTGTGTGTGTGTGTGTGTGTGTGTGTCTATCTGTCTGTCTGTCTGTCTGTATGTATATATGTATATGTATGTGTGTGAACAATAATATTTTCAACAGATGTGTTGCAAATGTATCTGATTGTTCTCAAGCTTCAATACTGTGTGTGTGTGTATGTGTGTGTATGTATGTATGTATGTATATGTATGTATGTATGTGTGTATGTATGTATGTGTGTGTGTATGTATGTGTGTGTGTATGTATGTATGTATGTATGTATGTATGAGTGTATGTTTACTTTATTACTAACACATTGTTCTCAAGCTTCAATACTGTGTGTGTGTGTGTATGTATGTATGTATGTATGTGTGTATGTATGTATGTGTGTGTGTATGTATGTGTGTGTGTATGTGTGTGTGTGTGTGTGTGTGTGTATGTATGTATGTATGTATGTATGAGTGTATGTTTACTTTATTACTAACACAAGCCACTACGGTTATTTAATGTAAAGTCTTCCTCAAATCACTCTGTCGCTAATTTACTCTCTTCCAAGAACATTTTCACTCACTCTTATCTGTTAGCTTCCCATACATTTTACTCATGTATCTATCAGCGTGATGACAGAAACAAATATTACATCTAGTTTCACTTTATTCGTTGCACACTGTGTGTGTGCGTTTGCTGTAAACCAGACTAAGAAAAGCATTTGACACACACACCAGAATGTGAGTTTTCTGTAAATTTTGCTTAATTGGAGTTTAAATTTTAAAAACTGGACCTGGCATGACGCGATGCATTCTACTCTTAAAAATGCTAGGTAAATTGTAATTGAAGAAATCCTATATTGTAGATTTCTATAACTCCCAAAGGGAGGCAGATAAAATCTGCCTTTTATAATAAGAGATAAGAGATACAAAACAACACCACGGAGGAATCGACAATAAACCACGAGGGATTACTCTAAGCCTTGAAACGATATCAATTGACGAGCAAGCAGGGGCCTGCTTCGTTCAGCCCTACTGGTGCACTGTTGGTTGCGATAGCAAGGGGTCTAATTGTTTTTGATCAACGGAACAGCCTGCTCGTGAAATTAACATGCAAGTGGCTGAGTACTCCACAGACACATGTACCCCTAACATAGTTCTCAGGGAGATTCAATAAAACAAGGCTGGCCCTTTCAAATACAACTCACTTTTGCCAGCCGGGTGGACTAAGGAAACATGAAATCAAGTGCCTTGCTCAAGGACACAACATACTACTGGAAATCGAACCCATGTCCTTATGGTTGTGAACTGAAATATCCCTCACCACTAAGTCACATGCCTTCACTCCTACAAGAATTTATGATAACCCCCACCTCTTTTTTTTTTTTCTGCAAGGGTTTATTTTATTGGTAATATTGGTTTGGCATTTCATTTCTAAATGCCTTACTTAACACTTCTGCAATATTTCTGTCAAAATACACCGACTTTAATTAATTTTGAAAATAATGAAGAATTCATGATACAACTGCAAGTTTGTATCGCAGAACCATGAGTGGTCTCAGGTATTTTGGTATCAAAAGGACTGAGGAACTGGAAATATCAGAACTATTATTACATTTGAGAAGAGTCAGAAGACTGGTTTCAACACATGGTTTCAGATAAAAATACGAAAATTAAATCTTTGGAGTAATTATGATTTTCATTAACATTTACACAAACAACATTTGGATATTATTTTGAATTTTTATAAAAGAACATCTTTGCTGTAGCAAAAAAAAAGCTTTCAGTTTCTTTTCTACATTGGAGATCGTTGTGGCACGAAACTTAAGTCACGAGGCAAACTCTCAGCTTCAGTTTCAATGAAAAACTACACACTCACTCACTGGCATACATATATACATACGTAAATACAGATAAACACATACTCATGCATACACATGAATTATGAAGATTAAATACAAAGAGACTTTTTTTTCCCATTAAAAATGAAATTACGTTTATCTCAAGTACGTCAGAAAACGTCAGCGTGGCGGCCACCGAAAAACAAACCAAAAAAAACCTCAAACCTATCTATGCTTCTCATTGATTACACCTCATTTATCCATTAAAGAAATAGTTAATATTTTTTCAGTTAAGATTTTATTTACACGTTAAAATATACAAACTCTATTTTCATCCCATTTTTTCTTACATGCACAAAACTACTGCCAAAAATGTTATTTGCTCTAAAAATGCTCCGTAAGTGAAAATAATTGAAAAGCGCTACAGTCAGCATATATATATATGTATATATATATATATATATATATATATACATGTAATTTATTTATACACACACACAGAACTGAAAAGTCGAATGTGAGAAAAACTGTTTGTTCTCTGTTGTAGCAAATAAATCGATAAATGAATGAAAGAAAAGTCTTGGCTGGGATTGAAATGTTTGTGCGCAGAAGGGAGGCAACTCGTATGGTAATCGACAGAATTTTCAAGTTTGTACATTTCACATATTTTGGAGAGAAAGAGAGGGGGAGGAAGAGGAATAGTGGCAAAAAAACAGAGGAAGTATGAGGAGAAGAAAAAATAAAACGTACTGAAGGGGAGGGAAAAAAGAAAGAAACAAAACAGCGCCGCCGCCGCCGCCCCCACGGCACCAAGGTGCGTTAAAGGGGCAGCGCTGGGTCAATTTATGCTAATTTAAGATTTGTTTACATTGGTCGATTGAATGCTTGATCTCTCTCTCTCTCTCTCAGTCTGGAATAAAATAATACTGTTTCAGTGAGGGAAGGAAGAAGCCCTGATGCAGAACGACCGGTTGCGCGCGCTCGGGGTGTAGCAAAAGTGAACCCAAAGATTCAATAAGCGAGTCTACACACACACACACACACACTAGAACACTCGGTGCCGTCAATAGCGACGGTCTGTAAGTAAACTTTGCGATTAAAAATGCCAAAACAACGAGAAAATCGGAAACTAATATCCACCACTCTCTAAATATTTACACAGCTTCGATTACTTTTAATCTGCTGCCGTCAAAAACTCCCTCGCTGCATTAAAGTTATTTTCAACAAATGCTTCATTAATCTCACAAATGTTGTAGATTTCTCGAACCATTGTCTGTGCATTCAAAACTACCGAAATAGACACATATTTATACACGGGTACATAATTTTTACAAACAGGTTACATCCATTTTCTAAAGGTTTCCAAGGGTCAACAGGATTAGTTTCTGTTAAACCTGTCCACTTACAACAACACATCTGACACATTTCATGTAAAAAGGTACAAATAGACAGAACAAAGCATTACTATTCACTTTCAGCGCCTAAGTTCCTAATATCTCTTGTAGAGACGCAAAGAGGCACCAACACACCTGGCCTTTCGGAATTTTCAATCTGTAATTTCAAATTATTTCTGCTTAGATTATTTATTTATTTATTATTATGTTGTTCTGCTGAAAACAAGAAAAGCTTGCAGAATGCTAAAAGGCTAAAGTTGGATATATGATAACTCTCCATCAGTGGAATAAATGAGGCAGAACAATTAATCGTTCAATCGGTATAGAAGACAAATTAAATATCACGTCATCCCATAAGTTGTGTCCGATTTTACCTTTTTGAAGATTGAATGACATTTAATAGTATTTTAGAATGTCTAATGGAATTAAAAATCATTTTTATGCATTTGTGTACATTTAAACTAATTAAATATTATTTTACAGAATAATAGAATTAAAATTTCTTTGATTAAAACCCTTTCTAACATGGAAGTATCCAAAGAGCATTTCAGGCACATAATGTTTTATGAGAACAAAAATGGAAACTCTGCAGCCAAAGTGACTTGAAACATTCACTCAGTTTATGGGAAAGAATGCTTGAATGAAAGAACTTGCAGAAGATGGTTTGCAAAATTCAGAAGTGGAGATTTCAGCCTTGAAGATGAAGATCGTCCAGCTGAGTTTGATGATAAACTCCTTGAGGCATTATCAGTTGAAGAATTGGTAATAAGGCTTAGTTCAAACCATACAGCTGTTCATCATCATCCTCAAAACTTGGAAAGGTTCCTAAACTTGGAAAATGGGTGCCTCATGAATTGTCCAAAAGCAACTGCAAATCTCGGGTTGACATCTGCGCTTCTCTCCATTATTGCAAACTCATTTCACCCTTTTTGGATAGACTTGTGACGAAAAATGGATCTTCTATCGAAATGTTAAGCATCATAAACAGTGGCTTGGTAAAGGGGAAAAGACATGGGTTGGACGGTTTGGCTGAGGACTGGCGAGCCAGAAGGCTGCACCAGGCTCCAATTTGATCTGGCAAAGTTCTACAGCTGGATGCCCTTCCTAACACCAACCACTCCGAGAGTGTAGTGGGTGCTTTTATGTGCCACTGAGGGCCGGTCAGGCAGTACTGACAATGACCACGTTCAAATGGTGCTTTCTACATGCCACCTGCACAAGAGCCATTCCGGCAGCACTGGCAACAACCATGCTTGAATGTTAATTTTCACCTGCCAGTTGGTAGCGATGCTGGCAATGATCATGCCTGAATGGTGCTTTTAATGTTCCACTGGCATGAGTGCCAATCAGGCGGTACTGCCATTGGCCACACCAGTGATTTTGATTTCACTTGCCTCAACAGCTCTTTGCAAGCAAAGTTTATTGTCCACTGAATGAAGGGTACTTTTAAATGGGCTGGTTATGCACCACTGACATAGGCCACGGGTTATGGTCTCACTTGGCTTGCCAAGTCTTCTCAAGCACAGCATATCTCCAAAGGTCTCGGTCACATGTCATTGCCTCAGTATGGCCCAATGTTCAAAGTTTGTGCTTCACCACCTCATCCCAGGTCTTCCTGGGTCTACATCTTCCACAGGTTTCCTCAACTGCTAGGGTGTGACATTTTTCACACAGCTATCCTCATCCATTCTCACGACATGACCATACCAGCACAGTTGTCTCTCTTGCACACCACATCTGATGCTTCTTAAGTCCAACTTTCCTTTCAGGGTGCTTACATTCTGTTGCGTGGCACCTTGGCTTCTACTACAGCCCCAAGCCAACCATAAGCCTTGTGGGTGGGTTTGATAGGTGTGTGCATGTGTGTTACTGTCTCCTTGCTTTGACATCACGTGACAGATGCAAATGAGGGCCATTGCACGTGGTCTCTTTCATTTTCAGCCTTCCAGGTCAGGTCATGGGGAAATATTACCTTATTTGGAAACTACTGAGGGTTGGCGACAGGAAAGGCACATCTGGTAGCCTAAAAAAATCCTCTCAGAAAAAAATTTCCATCCAACCCATGCAAGTCTGAAAAAGTGGACATTAAAACAATGATGATGATGATGATGATGATGATGATGATGATGATGATGATATACAAGAAGCCTTTTCATTTTTTGGTCACAAGGCTTTGGTTGGTTATAGTGGAAGACACTCAGCCTAGGTACCAGGCAGGAGTGAACCTGAAACCACATGGTTGGGAAGTAAATGTCTTAACCACATGGCCATAACAGAGAGACAGAAACAGGGAGTGTTGCTGTAGAGGAGGTACATGGCTATGGAAAAGAAGAAGAGAGAGAGAGATGGTGAAGAAGATGAGGGCATATTGCTAAGTTAGAGAGGGAGATGAATAGAAAGAGAAGTAGGAGATGGGAGTGGAGAAGGATAAGGAAGAACTAAGATAAATCAGGGGGCGAAACATGAGATTTCAACTTTTTAGACAAACCACATTAATTTTTTGAAGTTCTCTAAAGTAGGGGCAACTGTTGCCAAGCCCTGAGCCACAAGTAGTCACATTCCAAATAGCATTGTTGTTGTTGTTGTTGTCGGTCATAAATTGGAACAAAGCATTCTTTTATGCAAGAAACAAAGTTAAATTCTTTCTGTTGAATACTTTTGTGTGTTTCTTCAAATGAATCTCTTTGGATTTTACTTCTTTTGATTTCCCAGCACGCGTGTTTCAATTTTAGGCACAAGGCCAGCAATTTTAGTGAGAGTTGGTGAGTTGAATACATCAATCCTGATAGTTGGCCGGGACTTATTTTATCAACCCCAAAAGAATAAAATGTAAAGTTGACCTCAGCAAGATTTGAACTCAGAGCTGAAAGAGATGCTGCTAAGCACTTTTTGTCCTACGCACTAACAACTCTGCCAACTCACCATTTTGATATTCAAGCATTATGGCAGTTAATATCTCAAGCAGTAAATTAGAAATTGATGATATTAATCAATATCAGACATAGTGTATCTAGGATTATATCTTTGAATATGTGTTTCCCTTCTTTAATTCAAGAGAGATTTAGTGACTATCTCTAGCAGGTCAAGTGACAGGTACAGGTTCCATTGATGGCTCGTGTTAATAATCTGCAATTGCATACATATATCTATGATTTAGCTCCTTCTATTAGTAACACACACACACACAAAGTTACACAGATGACTTACCTCTTCATCTTCCTCCTCTTCATCCCAATTTCGGTCGTTCAGCTCTGACGTGGCATTACGTTTTGCCATAGTTACTTCCTAATCAAAACAAAAAGAAACAAAATTATGTCAATATTACAGGAACTGAACCCTTATGTGGCCAACCCACATTAGACTGCCCTTCCTTGTTTTATGATATACACTTCCTTGTTATAAATTGATCTAAATTAAAAGCTCTCAGAAAAATTTCAACAAACACCAAAGTTATTTCACTAAACTCTTTATTATTCCCAAAATTAACCCAAAACTTCCTGTTCTGCCCTCAGAGCCACCACCTTGCTCTCTCTTTCTGCCCCCATGCCAATTACTACCTTTTATTCCAGTATAAAACAAGCAGCAATGCATCTCCTCTACAACAAAAAGAAAAAAACCTTATTCTGTTCTGACCCCTTGCTTCATAAAGCTGCTTCCCTCTCGACTATAGCTCTGTTCAGATGAAGAGGATCATAATTTTGCAAGCTAAATGGCAACCTCACTAATGCTGGTGCCACAATAACAATTACCTCTGTCAAGTGGTTGGCATTAAAAAGAGCATTCAGTCATAGAAACCATGTCAAAGCAGACATTGGAGTTCCAATTCAGCAGATCTTATTAAACCATTCTTCTCATGGCTGCATGAGAAAATGGATGTTCAGAAATGATGAAGGACAATGCAGCAGTTCAACAGAAATACAGAAACAAAAGGACTCAAGAGATTTCCCACAAGAATTCATTAAACTCTGATGTCACCAAGAATTAAAAAAAAACAACTTAATGCCAATATTATTAAGTAAACCATGAGCAAAGATGAGAGACTGGTGCCGTGGCCAATGTTGAATGAAGGCAAAATAAATTTATCGAATATTTTGCTTTGATAAGGCTGAGACACTGAATCTATTTTTCATTCTATTTTGCATATAAAATCATTTTGGTTCGAGTCATCACCAATATCTTCCATGTTTTTCTTATGGATCGGAAGGCAGCAAACTGGCGGAACCGTTAGCATGCTGGATGAAATGCTTAGGGATATTTCACCCATCGCTACGTTCTGAGTTCAAAATCTGCCAAGGTTGACTTTGCCTTTCATCTTTTCGGAGTCGATAAATTAAGTACCAGTTACGCACTGGGGTTGATGTAGTCGACTAGCCACCCACCCCCACCAAATTTCAGGCCTGGTGCCTTTAGTAGAAAGGTGGATTATAATAGATTGGATGAGTCTGCAAAAGAGCACAACTATATTCCTTGAGGTTCTGCATCAAGTATTGTAGATTTAAATTAAAAAGTTCTTCATAATGGTGCATGTAAATATAAATCCTGTCTATAAAGTGACCTGGCTGGAAATGGTCCACACAATATACAGCACCAGATCAGACAAGCTTGGAACTGAAAGTGGCCCAGATGTCAGGATTTTCTGGTTTTCTGCAGACGGCCTGAATCTTGCTGATGTCACGTAAAAAGCATCCAGTCCACCCTGTAAAGTGGTTGGCACTAAGAAGGGCATCCACGCATAAAAACCACGACAAAGCAAGCAGACGATGGAGCTTGGCACAGTCCTCCGTCCTATCAGCGCCTGTCAAACTGTCCAACCCATGACAGCATGGAAAAGATATTAAATGATGATGATGCTAAATTATATTAACCCTTTCGTTACTATATTTCTGACCAAAATACACCCCTTATGTGTTTCAATTAATTTCTAACGTAATCATAAATTTAGTCTGGTTTCATTAAACAACTATAACTTTTTTATTTATCAATATATTAACATGAATTTTGGAAGATAATTTAATGAAATGTTCTCAACCAATTCTATACTATAATTTTTGTTACAAAGTGACTCTAATTGCAGGTAGATACAGGTAAATTCAAGAATATATAAAATTATTAAAATTTTGTTCAAACATCGCTATAGAAAATGGGTTATTAGCTAATATTCAATTGGGTATACAACAAAATTTTACAATAGAATTTGTTATTCTGGGTAACTTTCTGATACCCATAATAATATTTATGGCAAAATAGGCCTTAATTTCATTTAAGGTTGTGGGAAATAACAAACTATCCTTTCTTTTGCTTTGTTTACATTTAGCGTAACAGTTCGTTTCCGCCGTAATGATTTCAAATGGGCTCATTCAAAAAAGTAAAAAGAAATAGTCTAAGGCTTTACTCTTCTGGGAAAGTCTGTGGCTTGGTCCAGTTTCTTCAGAAAAATCACCGAAAGAAACAGTTTTTAAATTTTCACTCCATTCCGGTGCCAATTCATTTTCTTTATCGCTGTCGGAGCTCTCGGATTCACTGTTTTCACTTTCGGAAAATGAAACATCAAATTCATTATCAAATACCACATGCTTTTTTTTTTCAGTCATAGAGTTAGATTTATGAAGATCTTCAGTAGAAAATCCTTCGAATTCTGACTCACTGCTTGATATAATGAAATTCGTATCCATTTTTTGTCAGAATTACAAATTTTGAAAACACAATAGGAACAAATTTCGGAAAAAAATCTCCCATAATTCACGGAATTAAAATTACACTTCGATTTTTGTACAAAACTGTAGTTGAACTGTTTACGAAGTATAATACGTGTTTTCACGAATGTACTAAAGAGATTTACTCTGATATTCTCATTTAAATATGAATAGGTAAATTCGGGCGATTTGGGGCGGCTTGGTCACATTAACCAAAATTTTTTTCGGGCGGTTTGGTAACGAAAGGGTTAAACAGATTCAAATTAATGAAGTTCTAAAGTGGGGTCAGTTTGATCTTTGCTAATCCCCTTAAAATGTAGGATACTGTAGCATAGATACAGGATGATGTTTACAGGATGAGAATGAAACAAAGAAAAATCCAACCAACACAGGTAGAAATGAATCCACTTCTTAAACAGAAAACGTTTCATTTTCATCAATCCACATAAAAAAAAAGGAAAGAACAAAACTATTTTTAAGATGCTGTATGCAAATTAACCAAAACTAACCAGCTTTTTTTTGGTAATTCCAGATTTTTGGATGCTGGATAAGAAGCCTGGTACCACACACACACACAGTGGAAAATCCTTGGGACTATACACTTAGAGATAAAAAACTTTCCTTATTAATTTTTCCACTGTAATAATTAAATGTTTATAAATCATTAGGTGTTTACAAATCGTCTGTAAACACTGAATGATTTGTAAACATTTAATTATTACAGTGGAAAAATTAATAAGGAAAGCCATGTCTATTCACTTTACCAATTACCTATCTACACACACACACATATATATATATGTATATATATATATAATATATATATATATATATTGTTGTTTGTTCCTTCTCGAGCCATGCCTGGCTCATAAGGGCCGGTTTCCTGGTTTCTTGGCATATAAATTCCCCACCTGGACGGGACGCCGGTCTGTCGCAGGTGAGCTGCAAGATGCAGGAGGAAAGGGTGAGAGAAAGTTGTGGCGAAAGAGTCAGCAGAAGTTCGCCATTACCTTCTGCCAGAGCCGCGTGGAGCTTAGGTGTTTCGCTCATAAACACACACATCGCCCGGTCTGATATTCAAACCTGCGATCCCTCGACCGCGAGTCCACTGCTCTAACCACTAGGCCATGCGCCTCCACACACACACACATATATATATATATATATATATATATATATATATATATATATATATAGGGTTGGTAACATAGTCAGTCACTCCTTAAACACTTGATGCTGTTGTATAACATAATGTAGTTTCTACTCAGCAATGGCTGTATAGCTCTAATCTATAGGATTCATAACTTGGAGCAGAAATCTAACCATCCTAGGGTAGCCCTAAACACATACTAACCCAAACCCAAACACACACACACACACACACACACACACACACACACATGCCTAACAGCTCCAGTAACCATGTGGCAGAAGCCCATTAAAGATTAATACTTATGCATCATGGTTCCCATACAAATAAATACGCAATTAGAGATAGATACCAGCAGAAAGAATGAAAAGAGAACAGAGATTGAGTCAGTGGTGTCTAGATTAAGGATAATTATTGCCAGCTATAAATACTTCACACTCCATTGCAGTAATGTTTGCATTGTGTGAGAGCAAAAAGCAACCTAAATGCTTGGCTGAATATTTTATATTCCTCTCCCTTCTAACCTACATGTCCCTTTACATATGCAACGCCCCCCCCCCCGCCCCATCTGGCTTCCATCGATAACACCAACAGCTATGTGAGTTTGTGATGTCTACATCTCTCTTGACAAGAGGTGAAGTGTTTTACAGTTGCTTCTCCTTTTTAACCACAAGCGATGTGTTAAATTTATAATGAGTATTATGAGATCATATATGCTAAATCTGTTTTTTTTTTTCACCTGGCTCACCTGAGAGACTTAACAAAAGCAGAACTTATATTGCTGTATCCAGGCTAGACATGTGACAGGTGGGATCCACTTCCTAGTCACAGATGAGAGGATTAGAGTCCAGAGGGTCTATGTTTCTCTGGATCTGGATTAGGTGATTAGTGTGGACGCTGTAGGGAGAAGAGAAAAGAGGTTTTGCAACAGCTGAGAAACTCCATTCTTCTTCTCAGATGAAGAGAGGGGTAGTTGGAGGCAGTCCTGACCCCCACCCCCCAACACTGACCACACCACTTTCTCGTGATTTGGGTTTTATTCCCCAGATACTCCTGTTGCAACAACCATGAAATGAGATCAATAACCAGTAAAGTAGGGGATTTGCACCAAGAAGGGCATCAAGCTGCAGAATGGGGCCGGTGAAGGCACATGGCTTAGTGGCCAGGGTACTCAGCACATGATCGTAAGGTTGTAAGTTCAATTCCCGGCAGTGTGTTGTGTCCTTGAGCAAGACACTTTATTTCATATTGCTCCAGTCTATTCAGCTGGCAAAATGTCTGTGGAGTACTCAGCCACTCGCATGTTAATTTCATGTGCAGGCTGTTCTGTTGATCAGATCAACTGGAACCCTTATCATCGTAACCGATGGAGTGCCAGGGCCTTAATCTCACCCATTGCCAGCTGACGAAACCCCTTATGATATCCCGGATGTGGATCATTTCCAGAGTCTCCAGCTAAGGAATTTCACCTGAAGGAATTGGTCAACTCAACATTAAGGTAGAAGACCCTTCTCCACAGTCCATATGTTGAGATCAAACCCACAGCTACATCGAAATGTGGCATTTCAATTCTTTGAACAACTTTGGCTGTAACTTCAAAGTTAAAATGCCAAAATGAAAGGAGAAATATCTGAGACAAGAAGAGGCAAACACGGAGGTGAGAAGTGAAGTTTCCCGTGGATCTGAAACACAGATTCCCAAACTGCATATCACGAAAATTTATCAATCCTGATAAATTTTTGTGAATATTTGATTCTGAAGCATCGTTATAATCTGATAATTCCACATAGAATTAGATACGCGACTGGTAATACATAAGATTCTTTTCATTCTTTCAATTTGTTTCAGTCATTTGACTGCGACCATGCTGGAGCACCGCCTTTAGTCGAGCAAATCGACCCCAGGACTTATTCTTTGTAAGCCTAGTACTTATTCTGTCGGTCTCTTTTGCCGAGCCGCTAAGTTACAGGGACGTAAACACACCAGCATCGGTTGTCAAGGGATGTTGGGGAGACAAACACAGACACACAAACATATACACACACACATATATATATATACATATATACGACAGGTTTCTTTCAGTTTCTGTTTACCAAATTCACTCACAAGACTTTGGTCGGCCCGTGTCTATAGTAGAAGACACTTGCCCAAGGTGCCACGCAGTGGGACTGAACCCAGAACCATGTGGTTGGGAAGCAAGCTACTTACCACACAGTCACTCCTGTGCCTATATTTAATCATTAACACAATTTAATGCTTTGGAAATTATATTTTCATAAAGTTTGTTGCCAATGTGTTAGAAAGCTCAGTTTATAAATAAAGAACAATAATGGGAATTTCAGTGGCTCTAAAATAATTTTCTGATCTGTAGAGTTAAGTAAAATCACAGTCATCCATCCATACAGGTGCAAGTGCCAGGTAAAATGCGTTCGTGCCAGTGGCACGTAGAACACACTCAGCCCACTCTGTAAAGGGGTTGGTGTTAGGAAGGGCACCCTGCCACAAACAGACAACTCAAGTCCAGACAGCTCCCCCTGCTGGCCAACTCCAGCCAAACCATCCAACCCATGCCAGCATGAAAGACAGACGTTAAATGACGATGTGCAGTGTGTTGTAGCCTACAGAAAGCAACCATGGAATTTTTCCAACGTCGTTAGAAAGTTTCGTCTTACATCTAAAAAGACAATGCAGCACCAACAGATCTGTGTTGCTATAGCGACAACCACATAAAATAGATGATGTATTGTGGTCTTCATGCACTGTCATGAGGTTCACATCCTGTTGATTAAAGTAGATGATGCTGAACAGCACGTAATTATGTTGGAAGGGCCAAACAGGAGAGTCCTGAGAGAGAGAGAGAGAGAGAGAGAGTGGGGAGGCGGGGTTTAGACAAATTCTGTATTAAGGCTAAGAATAAGTTCAGAGGATCAAATTAGTGAGAAAGGCTCTAAATGAGGAACCCAGACCAGCTGCCTCTACTAAGACCAGCACCACTGCCTCATCCAGTCTCCAACACCCTAGTAACGACAACTTTGTGTAGTGCAGAGTTCATAGTTGATGTTGACTGAGGTTTACAAAAGCAACGGAAACTCCTTATGTTGCCAAATAGGGGGGTTAAAGTAAGAAAGGGACACATTATCCCTGATCAGAACCAACAGTCGACTTCTAATTCACATCCTGACCGTAGATTTCTCAACCAACCGAGTCTGCAGAATCAATCCAATTCCAGGCCAAGCCATTCCATTTCACCTGTACCAGTGATTACTAACCTTAATAGCTTATCAGGGGAGGATTTCCACTGGGCTGACACGATCACATCTTTAGCCCTTTAGCATTTCAACTGACAATACCCAGCCAAAATATTCTATCTGTTTCTTGTTCAAACTGGCCAGATTCAGCATCTCACACTTACCCAGCAATGTCATTCTAAAAATAAACAATCACATCTTCGAAATCTCTACGCTACGAGATAACACATGATCAGTTATTAAAGAAATGGGAGTAAATAAGTGTTAGGCTTGACAGAGAAAAGCTGACAACTAAAGAGTCAGAAGACACTCTAAACCCTACCAAGAATTATGAAACCATTTTGACATGAACGACAGAGGAATGGGTGCTACTATTTTGTGCACAACAAAGGTGCCAGGCATGGCTGTGCGGTTGAGACGTTCACTCCACAACCACATGGTTTCATGTTCAGTCCCACTGTGTGACACTTTGGCTAAGTGCCTTCTACTACAGCCCTAGGCTGACCAAAGCTTTGTGAGTGGATCAAGTAAACAGAAACTGAAAGAAGCCCATTGTGTGTGTGTGTGTATCCTTGTCTTGACGCTAAAGGATTGTTATAAGTGCGTGTCATCACCATCATCATCATCATCATCGGCATTTAACATTCGTCTTCCATGCTGGCAAGCCAGAGAACTGTGCCCAACTCCACTGTCTGCCTTTCCTAACACCAACCACTTTACAGAGTGGATCAGGTGCTTTTTTCTTTTATGCGGTACCAGCATAAGAAAGGTCTACATTGGCATGGGTTTTATGGCTGGATGCCCTCCCCAATGCCAACCACTTTACAGAGCAGACTGGGTTCTTTTTAGTTGGTCAGCTTTTCGACCAAGAGGAAACAGGTTAGGGGTAGTGACAGGAAGGGCATCTGGCTATAGCAAATTTACCTTAATGAATTCTGTCTGAGCATGGGAAAGTGAACATTAAAATGATGATGATGTAACACAAAGACCTTTTCCTTTTGTGGAGATGCAGCAATTTCAATTTCAGGCTTATGGTGCATGTGTGCGTATATTGTGGTGTTGGAGGTGTGTGTGTCTGTAGAATGAAATGAAAATCTTCATTGCAGCTAGAGGAAAAGAATTAAAAAGAAACGAGATACGAGAGAGAGAGAGAGAGATAAAGAGAGAGAGAGAGAAAGGGAGATAAAGAGAGAGAGAGAGAGAGAGAAAGAAAGAAAGAGAGAATAACAACAACTACTGCGTTTTCATTATGTCTAGAATTCTGTTATTTCTGGTTTAACTACAATTGATTTTGAACAGTTTTCAACAGCTACTATTATTATTATTAATTTTATTATTATCTTCATTGTGTATTTAAAAGTACACTTACCTTCCCTACCAATTCCCTGCGCACTACATTACAGCAAATCCCTGACACTGAGAGTGAAAATAGCCACAGCAATAGTTTTGTCTTTATTTAATCACACATTTTAATCTCTCTCTCTCTCTCTCTCTGATAAAATTAACAGGGAAAAGCAGCAAGTTTCCAATCAATGAAATTGTGTACAGCAATGGAAGAAAATGATGACGGCAGCGATGATGACGATAGTTGATTCAGTAAAAATTATATGAAATATTTTTCTTTTTTTTTTTCCTTTTGTTACTAATTCTTTGAATAACCTACAATTCTCCATCTGTCTGTCTGTCTGTCTGTGAGATTTCCATTAAGGAACAAAAAAACAAACAAACAAAATATTAAAACCCCAAGGATTTCCACTTGTTGTAATTCATTATATGGACTGCATTTAACACTTGGCCAACCACCTCCACTCACTACTAAAAGCAAATCTAATCGACACACAACCAATTTTACAAGCTACACACACACTCAGCCATATATACTCACACACACACACACACACACACACACATTTCAAAATGCTTTCTGAATATTGCTCTTTGAGCCAGTCATGTTCATATAAAACATGTTAATCTACTGACTTACACTACAGACTATATAAACCAGTTTATGTTTTTCTGGGTTTTTTTTCTTTTGCCATTGATCTGCCACACACACACACACACACACACACAGCACTTGGTAGAATTATTAGTGTTGGACGAAATGCTTAGCGACATCCGTTCCCAGTTCTTTACACTCAAAGTTCAAACCCTGGCAAAGTTTCACTTTGCCTTTCATCTTTTCAGGGTTGATTAAATACAATAAAGCACTCGTCCAGTCTTGGGGTCATTGCAATCGACTGACTAAACCCCCCACCCCCACCCCTACAATTTCTGGCCTTCAGCCAGAATCTGAAACCACTTAACCCTTTAACATTCAGATTATTTTGTCACATGCAATGCTTTATTTATTCTCATTGTTTTCAATTAATTAGGCATTATCTCATGGCTTCGAAATGTTGATGTCATCATCATCATCATCATCATCATTCAACCACCGTTTTCCATGCTAGAAGGAGTTGGATGCTTTGACAGAAGCTTGCAAGCCAGAAAGCTGCACCAGGCTTCATTTTTCTTTTTCTTTTCTTTTGTTTTTTTGCATGGTTCCAATGGCTGGATGCCCTTCCAAATGCCACCCACTTCACAAAGGGGATTGAGTGCTTTTTACGTGGCACCAATACAGGTGCTTTGCAGGTGCCACATAAAAATCACAGATGTGAGAAGCCGGGTCTGTCCAGTTGGAACATAAAACAGGAAAAATATTCAGGTGGAAGTGACGCAGATGGTTTAAACAGGTTAAGGTAGCAAGCTAGCAGAATTGGCAGAGAATCGGACAGGATGCCAAGTGGCATTTCTTCAGACCCTTCAAGGGTTTAAGTTGAACAAATCAATGCCAGTATTTATGTTTTTTTAAAGTCTGGTATTCATTCTATCGGTCACTTTTGTTGAACTACAAAGTACAGGGATGTAAACAAACCAATATCAGTTGTCAAATGGTAAAAGTAATTATTTTAATGCCTATTATACCAAGTTGTCAAGTGGTAAAACAGGCCCATGGAGGGAACATGTGAAAGGGGTAGACCCAGGAAGATGTGGGACGAAGTGGTGAGAAAGGATCTTCAGATGTTGGACCTCACAGAGGGAATGACAGGGGACCAAGACCCCTGGCGATTCACTGTGCTTGAGGAGACATGTCAAGCTAAGTAAAATTGAGGCCGTTCTTGCATACAGGCATGTTCCCTGCACCCCCACCCCCCTTTCAGCTGAGCATTCCTAATCTTGCAGGTTCATGGGTGTTGGTGCCACGTAAAAGCATCCGGTACACTCTGTAAAGTGGCTGGCATTAGGAAGGGCAACCAGCTGTAGAAACCATGCCAAAACAGACCTGGAGCCCTGGCAGCTCTTCAGCTGATCAGCACCTGTCAAACCGTCCAACCCATGCCAGCATGGAAAAACAGACGTTAAATGATGATGGTAATGATGATGATGATGATGATGATGATAACAATAATCTGAGATCTAACCTTGTCCCTTCTTGGTTTTTACCCTTCAGTCATCACATGATACTTCAGACATCGAAGACTGACCAAGGAACAAAAAGAGAACCCGAATATAACAGAGCTTTTCAAGACATACGAGCAATACAGGATCACCAGACAAGGTGTGTGTGTGTGTGTGTTAGTATTCACACGTGTGTGTTTGGGGTACAAGGAATTAATGACATTAATTAAACAAACGAGAAAGTGAACGGAGATTTATTTAATGTTCTCTCCTGTCACAGAGTTATTTTAACAAACAAGTCGTTAAGAAATTAATCCCATTATAATGCTGTCTTATCACAAATATAGGCCAGGCCAGTCCAGTCTTAAACCCATTAGCAGTTTCACTTCGATACAAGTGGTGTTTACGAAAGAGCTTTACACAGAGTATTGATGTTGTTGTTGTTACACAATGGAGGGATTGACCACCTCTACAACTGTTGTAATAAAGTAACCAATACTGACCAGTACCACTGACCATCACTGTAATTGCTGCAAGACTGACCAGTACTATAATGAAATATTGTTAAGCATTTTGTCCAGTGTCCCCATTAATTAGCATGCCGGACATAATAATTAACCTGTATTACGATTATTGTCATCATCAATTTAACGTTCACTTCTCAATGCTTGCATGGGTCAGATTGAATCTGTGGAGGTTGATTTTCTATGGTTGGATGCTCTTCCAGTCACCAACCTTCACCTGTTTTCAAATAAGGTAAATATTTCCTTATGGCCAGACATGTTGACATGGAAGACTGGAAATGAAGGACCACCTCTTGAATGATGGTGATGCTCATTTACAACTCTTGTGATATCAAAACAAAGACACACACCCACACATGACAAGCTTCTTTCAGTTTCCATCGATCAAATCCACTCACATGGTTTTTGGCTAGCCTGGGGCTATAGTAGAAGACATTTGCCCAAGGTACCACCCAGTGGGACTGAACCTGAAACCACACTTGTGTCAAGAGAGTTATGTGTTGTTTAGCAATGAAGTACTGACTCAACACAAAGCCAAGATCCACTAATTAAAGCTGTAGATGATTTAATTAACCCTGGTATATTACAGATACTTATTCATGCACTACTCATGAAATGCTAAGTCAATCTTGGTGGAATATGGAGTTGCCAATGTAACAAGATGAGAGTCAGTACAACAACCTACCGAACGTTTGGCCATATTGCTTGTCCTAGGAACCAGAATATTATTGCAGTATCTTGGCATTTTCTATTTCCAATGAGCTTTTTAAGTTTACAAGAATTTCAGCTGTCAATTTTGACTTGCGCCTTCACTGACAGGATATTTCAACTAAGCAGACAAAGGAATTGATTTCTTAGCATTTTCAAAGAGTACTGAATGAAGTAGGAAGCAAATAAGTGGCAAAGTAAGCACAGACTGAAGCCTTTCATATGAGAAATTCCATCCAAACAGCAGCTTCCTTGAATGCTCTCTTCTTCATTAATAAATAGGTAACACTTGACAGATTGACAACATGCCGACAATTAAAGCCAGAAGTCAACTGACAAAGGAGGAAGAGTGGGGGTGGGGGTGGGAGGAGTGGAGAAGAGAACTAAGAGAGTGCGGGGTCGGGGACAGGAGGGAATTAAAGAAGAAACCAGTTTAATAAGGATTTGTGGATTAAAAGCAACAATTCACAAAGACAATGAAAATGTGGAGATTAATGATGCAGGAAGGAACAGAAAGACAGAAAACAAAGTGTTTTCATGAAGTAGTTTGGGAATTGGTTCTCGGACAAAGAAACACTGGCCTTCACACATTTGGAAGAACTTTGATCCAATAAACAAAGGAAGAAAAAAATAAATAAAAGAACCTCCCACCACCACCACCACTCCACCTTCCACCTGTCAGTTTGTTAATAAAAATCACTTTGAATATATGATTAGTTATGCAAATATTGAACAGCCTAAACGATTGAAATCATGCAATTAACCACAAAATGCAATTCACTAAATTTTGCATAATAGGCTACAAATTATATTTAAATATTGTTAATAAGGAAGGAATTCCAACCACGTTTCGTGGTTTGCTACCTCAGCAGCTCCTTTATAGGATCCAGTGGCTAAAGACATCATAAGGAGGAACCATGTCCGGTTTCGGCCCCTACTCCTCTACCATTTTTGACGTGGCGGGGCCTCCCCCTTTCATGTGACTTCAGCTCTGGTGTTGAGTGCATTTCTTCTTTCTTCTGTTGCCTGGCCTCTTTGATGCAGCGTCAATGAGTGTCCGCAGGCGACTGACCATCCGGCCAAGTTTCCCTTTAAATACTTGCCGGTAGGCTCCAGCAGCCAGCACCAGCTAACTGTCACACGTGCTTTTGTTGGACATTTAAAAAAAATATTCCTTTTATTGCTTTCAGTAAAAGAACAAAAGTATAATGTGAAAGAGAGAGAGAGGGAGAGGGGTAGAGAGGGAGAGAGAGAGATGAGAGAAGCTGACTCAAAGAGACAAGGGACTGTGACAATGAACGGGATAACATGGCACTATATGTGCAGCATATGCACAGATGTGGTCCTTTCCTTGACAAACAGATATCTTTTGATGACCCATGTTCATGTTCATGTGGATGCCATCTCCAACACCAACCACTTTACAGAATGTACTGGGTGCTTTTTATGTGACACCAGCAGCAACACCAACACTTTTTATGTGGCACTTGGGTCTTAGGACATCATTTCTGTTGTGGTGGGCAAGTCTTCTTCAGCACAGTATTGTGCCAAATATCTCGGTCCTCTGACATCATCTTTATAAGGTTCAGCATTTTCAGATCAGCCTCTAATGTTTCATTCTACGTCTTGCTGGGTTTCTCTCTACCACATCTCCCCTCCACTTGAAGTCGACTTTGCCTTTTATCCTTTTGGGGTTGCTAAAATAAGTACTTGTTGAGCACTGGGGTCAAAGTAATTAACTTACACATTCCCTTAAAATTGCTGGCCTTGTGCAAAAAATTGAAACCGTTGTTGTTGTTGTTATTAGCTCTGCCTTAGTGAAGGGGGGGGGGAAATTTGGTTCCAGTTGCATTTGTTTGTTTGTCTGTGGGACAAGATATCTCAAGAACCACTGGATGGATTCAGATGAAACTTTCAGGGATGTTTGGCCTTGTGACTGGCACAAACTGATTAGATTTGGAGAACGATCCAGCACCCGACAAGGATTCTGGTTATTATTATTATTATTAACATTTATTAATTGAATAGCACAACTGTATAATTGCTGATATAAATACAGTCTGCCTGCCATGTGGGATTTTCATTTTTTAATGCTGATCAGAAAGAAGTGGCTAATTTTCCAGAAGGAGACATTAAGAATTAGACAGAGCTTTGCAATATGACCAAGAATTTGCAGAGCAATAGAACTCTTGAACCATGTGGTTGGGCAGCAAACTTTATCACACAGCCATGCCTGCACCCATGTGGCTAAATAATATTTATACATTTAAGGTGGCGAGCTGGCAGAAATGTTAGCATGCTGGGCGAAATGCTTAGCGGTATTTCGTCTGTTGTTACGTTCTGAGTTCAAATTCCACCGAAGTCAACTTTGCTTTTCATCCTTTTGGGGTTGATAAATTAAGTACCAGTTGTGTATTGGGGGTCAACCTCAAAAATTTCAGGCCTTGTGCCTAGAGTCAAAAAAATATTTATAAATTTAATTCCCAATTTGTGTAATTATTCTGCTATGACATGGACTCATTTCCCTCTGTATCCTTTTCTGCCCCCATTTCAGCACTCTCTGGCTTCAGAAATAAATTCTAGAATAACAGCAAGCACTTAAAGGCAGCTTTAGGATTTATAAAGTTCTGCTCACTTGACTTAGTGACACAATAGCACTCAGTTTATTTTGTGTGTGTGAGAGAGAGAGAGAGAGAGAGAGAGAGAGAAAAGAAAAAGGAGGTAATCAGAATTTTAGATAATTATTTATTTAGTACTTTCATCTCGTTACATGAGATTAATCAGGCATCTCATTCCTGATTGAATCTCTGAAACAAGATGAAAATGCTAAATAAATAATTATCCAAAATTCTGACTACCTCCTTCTTCTTGATATATCAAATCTGTACACCACTTCAAACAATCTACACACACACACACGTAAACGGAGATATTGTAATTAACACGGCAATGAACTGGAATGCACACCTAATATGTACTGGAAAACTTCCTACAGGTTCAAACACGTGATTCTAACATGAGATTACTTTCCCACTGAGATGTACAACAGATTTCGTGTAGTAGTCCTCATCCTAATACTGTAATATCATCATCATCATCATCATTTTTCATGCTCGTAAGCTGGAGAGCTGCACCAGGTGCCAATTGCGTGTTTTGGCATGGTCTCTACAGCTGGATGCCCTTCCTAATGTCAACCACTTTACATAGTGCACTCAATGCCTATCATGTGGCACCAACATGGGTGCTTTATATATGGCACCAGCACAGGTGCTTTTTATGTGGCACCAGAATGGATATTTTTTACGTGATGCCAGCACAGAAGCTTTTTACGTGACACCAGTCTCATATAATTTTTGTTTTTATAACAAATTGTGCTCAAAAGCAAAATACTTTAGTTGAAAGAAAATGAGACAAGTTTATATTTGGTACATTTAGAGAAATTAAAACCATTTTTCTTCTTCAGATTTCTATTTCTTCAAAAAAAAAACCCAACAAACATGAAAGGATTTGGAATCAACAAATTTGGCTGATGCTGTAGAAATGTCTTTTCGTGATATCTTTGTAGAAAGTAATGTAATGCAGAGAGAGGGTGAGGGGGGGAGAGAAAGAGAGGGAGAGAGAGGGGGGGAAGGACAAAGTGGAAATGTTGCACTAACTTAAAATTAGGTGTCTGTAACTGAAATCTTCAATAATAAATGAAACTTGAAAACCACTTTTGATAAAAAATATACTAAAGTTATCATTTTTAACAATTTTCTAAACAGTGCTTCTTTTAGTAATAGTTAGACATTCCAGACTAATTAATAAGTAGCTTTCTTTATTATAGTATAGATAACGATAATTAGTGACTGCTGTTTCATGTAACATGACTTCTAAGCTGATATAATCAGAACTGCGTTTTATGTTTATTTGTAGACATGTCTATGATGCGTCTCTGTTCACATCTTTCGTTTTGCTTTCAGAGATCAACATGGAAGTCGTATCAAGTCAACACTGAGTGTTTGGTGAAAATATTTTGGCTTGCAGAGGTTAAAGTTCAAACTGTTGTTTAGTCATAGAATTGCCAACAGGAAATCACTGCAGTGTGTCTGTCTCCAGAGAATCCAAAAATTAGCAGATTTCCCAGGAGCAACTGCTCATAGGCAGTTTAAACCTTTGCTGATCAGATTCCTAACCAGAATACATTCCTTATGTGTGTTTTAATTAATTTTGAAAATAATTAATCGGTTTAGTAAAATAATCAAGTACATCATTAATCCTTTACATACAAACCTGAGATCACTTCTGTGCCTATGATACCAACTTTGTTGTTTTAAAATGATCTAGATTAAAACACTTCTTCAAAATTCCATGTTAATTTAAATTCCAAATATTAGTTTAATAACGACAAAGTCGTTTTACTATATTCTTCATAGTTCCAAAACTGATGGAAGCAAAGACAGTATATGCTAGCAGTAATGTAGTAGCAAAAGGGTTACGCTGATGTCTGGAAGGTTTAATTGAAATATTAAAATGTGCAATTTTATATCAAAGAACCAGAAGAAGTCCCACACAGGATGGTATAAGAAGGGGGAAAAAAAGGGATTTAAGTTCATATTGATCCAATTAATCTATAGTAATCACTCAAAACTGACTGAACCCATAACAGACAAGAGTTAAAGATGAGGACTGCTTGAGATCCTGGTTCCACTGAACAGGTTAATGAAGGCTGCTAGCAAACCTATTTACTGTTCTACATAAAAGCAATCCAACAAGTGGAACAGGAGGTGAGTCTGATTGAGTTGACAGAGGTGTCAGCATTGCCATCAAATAACTGACAGGTGGAATCCCACTACACAACTCTCGACAGTTCTGTTAAGCTGCTTCCTTTTCCATTGCTGCACAAATCACACGTCCACAAGAAACAATCAGACGAGGCTAATGTTTCTTGGGAACTGACTTCCAATGACTGAAAATACATCCAAACAAAAATTTTCTTTTCTTCTTTCGTTTTTTGGGGAGAAAAAAGACCAATTATACTTCGTAGAAAATAAATTATACTGAATAAATTGAGTGTTATTGTTAATAAATTCTTAGAAAATTAAAAGTTCTGAAATGAAACAAAACAAATGAAAACATCCAATCCTCCCCCCCTTCCACACAAGTTATCTCTGTGTAATATTAGAAACCAGAAAAATCAACACTTGAACCATTTTCAATCAGCCTTGCAGTGAAATAATGGAAGATTTCAATGCTTGTCATGCTTTTCTTTGTTTTCCATTCACACCAAAAACAAAAACACAATTTGTTTTGTTTTACAAATATATATATATATATATATATATATATATATATATATATATATATATATATATGTATATGTATGTATATATATATATGTATGTATATATATGTATGTATGTATATTGTTGAATCCTGGTTGAAAATTCATTCAATTTTTCCTTTACTTAAATCAAACCAACAAGATAATAATATGCAGTTTAGTTGTTTAGATTTTAAATTACATTTTCTTTCTTTCCCACTGTTTTGCTTTGATAAACAAACAAACAAACAAAAAAAGAACGAAAGGAAGAAAGAAAGAAAGAAAAAATTCTGTTCAAAATATTAAAATGATAGAAAGAAAAGAGAAGAAGCAGAGTATAATAATGCTATTTCTATAAATGGAAAAAATTATATTGCGTTTTTGTATTTTTTTTTTTTACATTATCTTTGTTTTCAGTTTTTAATACAAATAAGTACAGAAAAAGAAAAATGCAAAGCATTTAAATACAGTCTACTACTACTACCACCACCACCACCACCATTACTGCTGCTGCTGCCTCACCTCCACTACTATTACTACTACAACTACTATCACCACCACCACCACCCATCATCATCACTATTAGTACTGTTACCATAACATTTTAGAGAATATTTCCAAAACACAAGACGTTCAAAAACCTAAAAGATTTCTCAATTGCAAAGTCCAAGAGTCTGTGAAAATCAATGAATATTTTTCATTGTGAAACTTGTTTAGAATTTGGCAAAATGAACTTAATTGAAATAAATGAGTAATAAAGTGGATGGGGGGGGGGACTAGAAATAAGAACATTATCAAATGAGGGAGAAACTGTAAGAAGTTGTTGTGTGGTTAAGAAATATGTTTCACAACCATATATTCTGGGTCAGGGTTCAGTCCCACTGCACAGCACCTTGAGTAAATGGCTTCTATTATAGCCCCAGGCTGACCAAAGACATGCGAATAGATTTGGTAGAGGGAAATTGAGTGGAAACTTGTCCTGAGCAACCTGCAGCCCACGGGATTTTCTCAATAGCAAACCAACAAAAATTTACCTTGAATTTTGTTTTAGTGGTGTGGCCCACCTGATGATGTTGAGCTGTATCTCATTGTGGCTTGGTTCTCAAAAAAGACTGTCCATGCCAAGAGTAAACAATATTGGACAAGAGTAGGGTGGGAAATGATTTCCAGAAAGAGAATGGAGGGAAAAACCTTTCCAAATATTTCTTTCCCAAAATGTTCCCAAGAAACCAGTGTCAATTAGTTATCCTCATCACTCAAAATGCTTGATGACAAATCTCAGTCACTGCTAATCCAGTCTATAACAAAGCTGCAGAATCGCAGACACCATAGCAGAGTGTTTCAATGATCTACGGTTGTTGGAACCATAAGATCCTGATAGTGTTTCTATGACCAATGTTTGGAATCATAGATAGCATAAGATTTGTGCTTCCGTGATCTTTGTCTGGAACAAATAGGCCAACCTGTGCTACTCCGGATTAACAAACAATAAAATGCAACATTTGACAGAGGATTAGGATTACAGCTGACTCATACAGAACTGCATGTATGGAAGACCATAATATATACATACACACACACATCACTGTATTGAATAGATTATTTGATATGTTTATATCCCATTAGTCATATGATGCTGCCCTGCTGGGGTGAGCAGGCCAAATCCCCCTTGAACACAATACCCAATCCATTGCTGAGTTCCCCACTTCTTGCACCTGAGTGGATTGGAGCACCATGAAATTAAGTATTTTGTTAAAGAAAACACACCACTCATCTGGGAATTGAAACCACAATCTTTGTGATCACAAATACAACACTCTAACCACTAGGCCACACACCTCCAAAATATACAATCATATATATATATATATATATATATATATCTCAGGGACATGCTGCCTGGGTAGGCAAGGTAGGCAGTGCCTAACCCGAATAAAACAGATCAATAGTAACATTTTCTTTTTATGGCAAAATACGCACCAAATTTAATAAAATTATGAAGATTACTCTGATTACTATGCATAAAATACAAAATATTTTACTTTTTTGTAGATTAGGTAGGCATAAGTTCGACCCTTGCCTTTCAATCTCAGTATTTAAGCTATGTGTAGGACTGCTGTAGTACACATGCTACGTACATTCCTATAACACCGTTTTCTTTACGTGCTAAAAAGGCAAAAGTAAATCTGCCTCCAATTCAGTCGCGTGCCTGTGTTTCATTTGTTTCTTTGTGTGTTTTACTACATAGACATCACCAACTGCCTACCCTGAATAATTACTGATGGCACACACACACACACACATATATATATATGTAGTGGATCTTGCAGGCATGAAGCGGATTTGATCCACCTTAGCCAAATTTAAATTAACAATTCAACAGAACTTTTCTCATGGTGGAACAACATTTTTTTCTCTGACAGCAGTTTCACATTTTGCCAGATTGCCTTTAGTTAGGCCGTAGTAATAATGTGTTCACCACTTGACTCTTATAACTTCTTCTACTTCACCAAAAGCTAGAATAGAGATATCACAGTATCACCAACAAAGCCTATTGTTCTCAACGATATGTCTATCCTTCTGGATAGTTATAAAAACAAGAACCCGCAAGCAAAAGACAGTTAGTCACTTTGGTGAGTTGAGAGAGAGTTGAGTTAGTGAACCGACTAGAATCATGGAGGCAGGCAGACAAAACGGCCAGAGGGAAAAAGAAAAACAACGTCCCACACCGTCTTACTAGCTCTAATTTTGTTCTCTTACAACATCATTCTATCTCTCTCTGTAATTACTACTAAACAATGACAAGAACACAAACACAAACTACGCAAGGAAAATCTACATCTACCTTTACTTTGCATGCTTTATGATTTTTATCACCTGCCTGTTGAGGCAAGGTAATATATTCAATGTAACGGTTAAATAAATATTTTCTTAAAACTTCAAGCATTGTCCATCTTTCACATCTTACGACTATTTAATAAATTTTTATCTTTACAACTGCTGACTCTGACATTTCATATTTTTGTGTACCTAATCAATCTTACTCATTACAATTAATTAAAACCTAACCGTTCCATATATATAATGATTCTGCACATTGCCACAGGTGCAATTCTGTTGCAGCAGAAGTGAATTCAGTCCCACGTGGCTGTGTTTCATTTTTATGTGTGACATGACATTTACAACAGCAATATCCACATAAACTGTAGTCACATGTCCACCTCATCCTCCATACTTGGTCATTTGCAGGGATATGTGTTCGTCCGTGAATGCCAAGCCCAAACCAAGGGTCACTGGGTAAGTTGCAATGTAGGGTTTTGTGGACCTCTTTCTTTTTCAGTAAAAGCCTGCAACTTACGTAGTAGTATCCATGGTAATACGATATCATCATCACCATAATTTACTGTTCGTTTTCCATGCTTGGGCATAGTTTCTATGACTGGATGCCCTTCCTAATGCCAGCCATTTTACAGAGTGTACTGGGTGCTTTTTATGTGGCACCAGCACAAGGGATATCCCCATGTAACTCGTAAGACAAGGTCCCTCAACTGAGAGGGGGTGTAGTAGGGAAGGAAGTAGTTTTATACCCGGTGCTGAGATAGAAGGATAAAAACAGGTGATTTGTTGGAGGAGAGAGGCCAAGTTCCTCCAGTTGGAAAAACAGAAAAGATGGTGGAGAAGACATGTGAGGGAGGATTTAACTCTCTCTCGAGTGTGTGTAAATATAAATGGCAAAATATCCAACAGGAACTCTGATGATTTAACAAGTACAGGTGCTTAACTCAGTTTTCGTGCTATTGAGCAAAGGAAAAATAAGTCCTTTCCGAGAAATGATGCTAAGTATGTACCATGTGTTACATATTCTTAACAGCTGGGAGCAACCACAGTATATAAAATTAAGGGCCTTGTCCTGCACTGATATGAAAGAAATAAGGTGACTACGATAGAACTGTGCTTAAAAAAGCTATGGACGGAGAGTGTAATACTTAATCTAGTCCATTATTTTACATCTACTGTCATGTGAGTACAAAGACCTGGTACCGTCTAAGCCAAGATTACAGTAGTAACAGTAACAATAGTAGTAGTAGTAGTAGCAGCAGCAGCATGTTTACAAGCACATCAGTGATTAGAACAGCTTATGTTAGTAATTTTTCACCACACCAAAATCAGCATCGATATTTGGCGAGATTTCAAAAACTTTGAAATGCAGCCAAAGCAACACAAACTCCACCAGAAGTTTCAATTGAAAGGAGAAAAAAAAGGGAAAAAATGAATACTGGCAGCTTTGTAGTATTTTTGATGTGGGTCTTTAAAAGGGAATAAGGTCCTTCAGCCAATGTAAAACAGATGAAGGTTGCATGCCCCGCTATGGTCGATGAATTCATTCATAGTGTACACCAGAGCATTTCTAAGGTGTAGCTTTGTGTTAACAAACATAGAATTTTAGTCTAATTGGGGAAAGTTGATTAACCTTTCTGACACCAACACAACTGAGGCTGCTCCTGGGCCGATGACAGGATCTTGCTGTTCTAATTGATCTAAATTTAACTCGTTAGCATTCAGACTATTCTGTCAAATGGAATACTTATTCATTCACGTTGTTTTCTATTCATTATCTCATAGATTTGAGACTTTGACTATGTGATTGTTATTTTTAGAATGATATTGTAGGGGAGGTGGGAGAGGCCAGATCTGGCTGGCTTGAACAAAAAACAGGGAGAATGTTTGGGGGTGGATATGGGGGCCAGTTTAAATGCTAAAGGATTAAATTTCCCATAAAAAATTTCACGCTGATTTCTGTCCCAAACACCAGCTTCATAATGCGAAAATTGTTTTACGAAATTCTTCCTTATTTTAAAACTTAATTGAAACAAAGGCAGCGCATTTCAACAGGAATATGGTAACAAACTGATTAAGAATGGTTGACCTAACATTGCAGTTCAAGATATCTAACAACACTGTAGAAAGTACTAATTAATCAATCAATCAGTCCACATGGCCAGCTTATGCAGCATTATTATGCAAATTAAACTGATCCGTTTAGCAGAGCCCTGGCTTCTATCCGCTATAAATAGCTGGACGGGCCCGTTTAGCTGTGTCCAAGTTTAGATACACAATAAATAGTAACAAGCAACTAATTGGCCCAGCAGCAGCAGAAAATAGCTACTCTTTCTGTTATGAAGATGTAACCAGTCAGATGGAATCCTTTTTTTTCTTTTCTGTCCACAGAGAGAGATTAACCAGTGATGTAGCTATGCTGTATAAAGAAAGTGGACATATTTCCAATTAGATGAACACACTCACACTACATCAATTGTGATAAAAAGAACAAAACAATGTGGAGTTGTTATTTAGCCTCACTCCAACCATGCCCAGACCTACCTATGATCAAAAGCATTCCAGCCAAGGCTACACCATCTTATTCTAGCAATCACATTATCCTATCTATGCTTTCAGGAAGGACATCTGGCAACAGAAAATCTGCCTTAATCAACTCCCTCTGACCCATGGCAAGAATGGAAGGGAGGGGGATGTTTAAAGCAATGATGATGAGTATAGAGGGACTTAACTAAAATAATCCTCATCCTCCTTTGATGTGGTTGAACAACTAACCCCAATCAATGTAGGGATTCAGTGTAGGGATTCTGCTATTTGTCCTTTCAATCACTGAATACAAACCATGGCTCACGAGACCTCCGTTCAGGTGATTCCCTGGGGTCACCTTCTCACCCGTGTATGCCAATCAACCTCAGGGGGGACCCATTTACAGCTGAATGGACTGGAACAACGTGAAATGAGGTGTCTTGCTCAAGGACACAATGTGCAGCCAGCCAGGGAATCGAAACCCTCATCTCACAACTGAGAGTGCAACACCCCAACCGCTAGGCCAAGTGCATTCATTAGTAACCATTAACAGTGTGTGTTGTTAGAAACATGGTCCCAAGTGAATCTTTTAGCATTCACATTATTCTGTCAAACGTAATGCTCATTTATTGACCTTGCTCTGAATTAATCATCCATTGTCAGGTAGCTTTGAAATTTTGATGAAGTAATTATTTATTTTTAGAATGACATTGTAGGGTAGGTAAGAGAGGCCGAATGTGGCTAGTTGGAATATAAAACATAAAATATTTGGGCTGGATATGGCCAGTTTAAATGTTAAAGCTTACTATCTGTTGACAAAGATTATCCTCTGCAGTCACAAGCCCATGTTTCACGGCTGTATAGCATGGCTGTTTGCATACAGGCATCATACAATTGCCTTTCACTCTGAGAGAAAGGCCTTTGTTGCCAATAAAGGCAGAAGCTCTCTAAACTTTGCCCAGCCTGTTCTTATTCTAGCAGCTATGCTCTCAGAGCATCCACCTCCACTGCTGACTTGGTCACCTAGGTAACGAAAGCTATCAACTACTTCTAGGTATCCTTGATGGCATTTAATGGAGTCTATTTTCTGAATGTGTGGGAGTCAAATGCACAAGTACAATAAGCTCTAGAAACAAACTATATTCCCTGTCAACCTTCCCCTGATATTGCTGCACCTCTTATGTGTCCATAGCTTGTACTATCTTATGGAATTTCTACCTATGCCTTTTCTACATATTGAGCAGGGCCATCTCCCTGGAGGGATTTGTGATTTGTCTATTTTCCTATTTACTAAAACTTGGGTTTTTGCTAAATTAACTCTTTGATTCCAGGCCTTGATTCCACTCCTGAAATTTTTTTTTTCAGTTCTGGTAGTGATTCAACAATAAGAACAAGGTCACCAGCAAAGAGGAGCTGCCAGGGGACAGTCCGACTTAAATTCCACTGGAGGACTATGATGAACAAGAAAGGGCTGGTGAACTCCTACTTGTACACTGAATTCATTGCTGTACTCCTTGCCAATCCACACCTTACTGTCAGCTCCCTGTACAAGGTTTGTACAGCTCTCACCAAACATTCCTCTATCCCTAGTTTCTACAATGACCACTAGATAAGGGATTGGGGGATCCTGTCAAAGGCTTTCTCCATGTCAACAAAAGCTAAGTTTAGTTTTTGGCTAGGAACTTCTCCTGCAACTGTCTTACAAGGAATATAGCATCAGTGGTGCTTCTCCCTGGCACAAAACCAAACTGCATCTCATCTAGCCTAACTTTCTTCCTAATCACCATATCAATCATATTAACCAAATATCAACAACGAATACAAAAGAATAGACTGGAGATTTTTTTTATGGTTTTGGCTTAATTAAAATGAAGCAAATTTATCAAATTCAATTTGTCAAAATGCAATAAATGTGAAAACTGACATTTTAAATTTAATTTTATGTTTTGTATTGATTTGGTTATGGATTCTTTTAATCCTCAATGGGAAAAACTGGATCAATGAGACGAAACCATTGTCTTCAAAGAGCTAATGAATCTGATTATAAAGGGGAAACTAGAATAGAACATGTTGTGCGTATTTACAATGTTGTAAGCTCATCCATAACAGGTGAGGCAGACAGGTAATACAAGAGACCTGTCTTTTGTAACAGAGAAAATAGACAAATTGTGAAGAATAAAAATTCCAGCTTAAACTGGCGGCAGTTGATTGTTAAACATTAGTTTTATCGTATTCTCTTAGAAGCCATTTTTAATGTAAAAATTAGATTTTCTTTTATAAGTGACATATAAGAGAGAATAGGAACAGAGAAAGAGAGGGAGAAAGAGAATGAAGGCAAAGAGGGGGGAGGAGAAAGAAAGAGAGGAGGAGAGTTATATTTGAATGATTAAAAGAACATTCCATATTATTTTAGCTGCCTTTTAATACTTTGAACACGGAAAGTGACTGAATCTGCTCCAAATTTTAGAATTCCTAATTGCAAAAAGTGGGGTTTAACCCAAAGCATTGGAAAGAAACTACTTCTTACGTTGCAAGGTGTGGAGGCACAGCAAGTGATGTTTTTACAAAAGGCATTTCCCACATTTTCTTCATTTTTTCCACATATTTCATCAAATCACTCTTTGCAGAGCAAGAATCAAAAATACTTTTTAGTGGTGGATATGAAAAACAATTCCCACAGGAAATATTGGAAAAGTACTACAGAAGCAGAAAATATTGGTTTCAAATTTTAGCACAAGGAGGGGGGGTTACGTCAGTTACAAATATCCGTCAAATGTAAATAATGGAACTTATTTTATCAACTGGCAAGAGAATGAAAAGCCACTAAGTATTTTGCTTGGTGTGGTAATGGTTTGGTCAGAAGCAGAAAATATTAATTTTTGGTGGATAATTAACATCCTTATGGGAATAACCATGAAATTTAATTAAGCAATTAAGGCATTGAACTAGCAGAATCATTAGAATTTCAGGACAAATGTCTTGAGACATTTGTTTCAAACGTTTTCTATTCTGAGTTCAAATCCTGCCTTGATCAACTTAGCTCTTCAGTCTTTCAGGGTTGATAAAATAAAGAAGGATTAATGCCATCAGCCAATCCTAATCTCTTCCCTTCAAAATTGCTGGCCTTGTGCTTGAATTAGAAACTGTTGTTTTAATTATTCTTATTCAATGATTTCTGGTAAAATAGAAATTAGTCTAGCCTCAACATTTATAATAATTACAATATATTTTAGTCAAGATGAACTTTTATTTAATCCTTCAACATTCAGGCTAATCTAATGCTTATCTATTCATATTGTCTTGAATTAATTACACATTATCTCATAGCTTTCAGATTTTCATGATTGTATACTTTGTTTTTAGAATGGCATTGCAGTGTAAGTACAAGAGATCAGATCTGGCCAACCTGAACATAGAACAAGTAGGATATTTGGGCCTGATATTGCCAGATTAAATGCTCAAGGGTTAATTTATTACTCGTTATAAAATTTGGGTGATTAAAAAAAAAATAAATCAAAAATAAACCAAAGATGAAAACGTTGAGTGTGTGGTCAAGAAGTTTACAGAGTTCTAGGTTTGATTATTTCCCTGCAGGCTACTTTGGCCATTAAGTTGACCATTGCCCTGTGAGTGAAATAGGGTCTATGCGAAAGCCCACCATACTTATGCTAATGTTTTCCACCTATGTATATATCAGAAAGCGTACACATCAATAGGAAAACCATTAAAAAAAATTTGTTTAAACCAGTGGCTTTTGAACAAAACTCTGTTGCAATGTTTGTTCTGCATCAAGCTACAAACACTCCCTTGCCCATCTCACTGTCAGAAATGCAGTCAGCCAGTGATCAACCCATTGGAAGCCAATAATCAATGATGCTATTGATCTCCGTCACTGTTGTTTTAATGTCTACCTTCTCATGCCTGCATGGGTTAAATGAGAGTATGCTGTAGCAAGGTTTTCCAGGGCTGGATGCCCTTCCTGTCACCAACCCCTGTTTCCATGTGAGATAATAACCTGCCAGTCTATCAAACAAACCACCCAGATATGGTTTTGTGGAGCAGTGAGAATAAACAAGACCAAAAGCAAAGCCGATGTTTACAACCAGCGAGTGAAATACAAAATCACTGACACAAATACACACACAAGGCCTTGGTTGATCCAGGGTTTTAGAAGATACATGTCCAAGGTGCCATGCAGTGGGATTGAACCTGAAACTTCATACTTGACAAGCAACTTCTTAACCATACAGGCACAAAGAAACAACAAACAGAACAGCAAATTCATGAGAGTTGATTTTTAAGGATCAACAGACATGACATAATTCCAGTATGGAAGCATTTAGTATCCGACCTAATTTTATAAGCTGCTAAGTACAGTGCAAAGGGGAGATTTTCATTCCCAATTACTTGCAAACAAGTTTTTAAAGCTTCTCAACTTTATTGCTACATGTATAAAACATTGGCTGGGATTCATCAAAGAATGCAAAACCTCAACAAATACTGCCACATAATGCAACCAAACAGACGTCGGTCAACAATCAGCTATTACCATTATTACTGTTATTATTACCATCACTGTTTTCTGCTTCATCATAAAGCTTAACCGCTCTATACAGAAACGTATGCTCTGGCCCAGTTATACAATTTGTTGTGTGTAGCTTTTGTATGACTCGCAAGCTTTTGTCTGCGTTAACAATTACTAATGTTCACATTATAATGGGTCGTTCTCTGTATACATTTAACCCCCATCCTCCACTCGACAATAAAGAAACATTCTTCCTCGACTCTTATTATTAATGTCTGTCCAAATGGTTTGCTTTCATTTCCCAATCTATTTGTGCAGCCATCTCCCTAGATTTTGTAACCTGGTTGTTTTCAACAATAGTTTTGGCGAAATGATTGATTGTCATTGATTTCTAGCATATTGTCCAACATGTGTAACAGCCTATTTGGCCATGCAGCCTCACGGATGATCTTGTCTATATTTCCCCTCATCTTATCATATGGGCAAATACTCCAAGTAAGAGTTTGTCAAGTTTTTTCAGCTTCAATAAAACAAAATTTTACTCTACCTTTAGTGTTTGAATGACATCTTCTCCAGTTTGTTTTGCAACTGTGTCCTCACATGTGTGTGTGTGTGGGGGGGTATTGACTTTAGACAGCAAAAGACTATTTTGTCAACTGCTTCCTGGTATTCAGTGCAGTGAAATCTACGATCTCAAACCTATTGTAGAAACTATCTCAATCTGTACCGTGTCCCTCATCAAGAAACAGCTAAGTACACCCAGTTTATATAATTGTTGTTCTTGTGGTTGTTACTGGCAAAAATCAGCAGAGCAGTATTTCTTCTGGCTCTTTACATTCTGAGTTCAAATCTTGTTGAGGTGAACTTTGCCTTTCATCCCTCCAGGGTCATTAAAATAAGGTACCTGTCAAGTATTGCTATTGATTTAATCAACAAGCTTCTACCCTTAAGTTTCTGGGTTTTACCAATGCTAAAAAAAGGAAGGGGTAGAAAGCAAAATCGAAGGCTCTGACACTCAAAATCGTTGCATCAAAGGAAGAACTGGTGGGCAAATAAGAAGAAGAGAAGGGGCCAGAAAAGGCATCACAAACGACATGTCAGGAGCAACGAGAGTACTTAATGTTTTTTTTTATGTGAAACACAAAGGTGGCATCGCCAAAGGTCTGGTGCATTCTCCAAGGCATGAAAGAAGAGAAGCTGTTCAATGGAGCCAGATGCCAGAGGTGCATCACAGTAACAAAGTCACAATTCAGTCTTCACTGGAACAGGATGGTAATAATTCTAAGAAGACGTATGCAGCTTTTCAACAACACTTTGTTCAATGTTTTAAAGAGAGTCATGGGCCAGAGGTGAATTTCAGTGCCAACCTCAATAGCCTGCCATGGCTCTCAGCAAAAGATGTGGAGTGCTGAGAAAAGCCAATAAGAGCAACTGAGATACGGCTTGCAGTAAGTAAGGGTCTGATGAGCAAACTCTCTGCTTTGAATAGACTGCTCTATGAGCTTTATGCATACACAGAAGAATCGTTTGGTAATGTTTACTGAAACTTGTAGCAGAATGGGGGACTTCCCAGTTTTTCGAGTGAAGGAAGGTTAGAACTGCAGAAAAAAATGTCATCAGATGGATGGAACTGATAATTTCCAGCTCATAATTCTGCTGAATGCAGAAGCTAAGATATTGGTTGAGGGTGGGTGAAAAATCTTGCTTTAGTGTGGTCTTGATCAATTTGGTTTAACTGAAAGCTCTCAATAAGGTTGAGCTTCACTGATTGGCAGCTAGTTTCAATCCTGTTTCCAGTAGCTACATTGCTTCAATGTACAGTGGTAGGCCATTCCTGGAATGTGGAATAAGATCAATGCCAGTATATGCAAATGGCATCACCGTAATAGTGTTGAACACTCTTGAAGCAGAGTAAATGGCATTGTTCTGGAAGAATATGAAGCAGTGACAAGATCAATTCAGACAAAGATGTGGATTCGTAACTAAATACCTGGACAGTGTATTGGAACAACGGACAGACAGACTGGTTAATCTACTTGCAGGGGGGGGGGGGTCTACATCAGTCTGAATCTCCTGGTGGATAGGAACTAAGACAAGGTAATGACCAGAGTGGCTAGTCTAACAAAAGGAATGAACTGAGAGGATAGAATCTCTGTAAAGTCAGATAGAAATGGTAAATGCATGCTGGTGCTGCATAAAAAGCACCCAGAATACTCTTCTGAAGTGGTTGGCATTGGGAAGGGCATCCAGCCATAGAAACCATACCAAAACAGACAAATGGAGCCTGGTCAAGCGCTCCAGCTGGCCATCCCCTGTCAAATTTGCCCAACCCTTGCCAGCATGGAAAATGAAGATGATGATGATGATGATGATGATCACCTCCATCATCATCTGACTCTTCAGAGCACAGCAGTTGCTGAATCTTGCCACCCTGTACCATTTTATTTCGACTTAGAACATTTGATATTTTGGTGCAGATGTAAAATCTATGAAGAGTTTCTTAATTGCTGACTGAGTTTCTTAGTGCAGTGCCTAAAAGAAAAAGTGATATCACTCGTAAATAAATAAATGAGAATCGTTAGTATTTGGATGGAAACAAAACTATTTCAAGATGAATTTTCTTAATGCAACTGTTTTGGCTCAGGACCAAGAACAGGCTTCAACTTGGAGTAAATGATGCTGTGAATGGATTGGCATCATCATTGTCATCATCATCCTTCTTTTAACATCCACCTTTCCATGCTTGCATGGGTCAGATGGAATTTGTTGGAGCAGATTTTCTATGGCTGAAAGCCCTTCCTGTTGCCAACCTTCATTTTGTTTTCCTATGACCAGCCATACTATCACGGAAGGTTAGAAACAGACAACACCACTCGTATACAACTGCTGTATGTTACGAAGAGAACACACACACACACACAATGGGTTTCTTTCAGTTTATCAACCAAATCCGCTCACAAGGCTTAACCGTTTAGTATTTAAATGGGCTCAAATATTCTACTTATTTTATCCAGATCTGGCCTTTCACACTTACTTACAATGTCATTCTAGAAAAATTAACAGATACATCATCAAAATCATGAAGGCATGAGATAATGCTTCATTAATTTAAAACAAAGTGAATTTGACAAAGCAATCTGAATGCTAAAGGGTTAAATTACTTTCAGATATTCTGCAATATATTGTATCCCTTACGTTACAGGTCTCAAAAGAATCGAGTTGAGTTAAATTGCCAACACTGAGGCTCTTTACTGTGACCAAATGGTCATGTTTTCACCCTGAATCAGATTGCTACATCTTTGGGTATATCTGGGGGTACGACTCTAACCCTTTAGCATTTAACAAAGCCATATCAGGCCTGACATAAGCTGCTTGTTTTATGTCGATCTTGGCCTTTTACACTTACCACACAATGTCATTCTAAAAATAAACAGTCACATCATGAATATCTCAAAGCTATAAGATGATGCAGGATTTTAGTTGAAAACAATGTGAATAAATAAGCATTACATTTGATGAAGCAATCTGAATGCTAAAGGGTCAAACTGCATCCAGTGGAGGGGCTCTTGTTTGGGAGTTCCAGTGTTCTAAGGAGTGTGGAGCCACTAATTAGCCACTATTATTCGCAGGTGTACTCTTTCAGAGAAGTACTACCTGTTAAAAACCATGTCCATGTACATAGGGGTCAGGTGTGAATATTGGAACAAACAGCTCTGGACCAAATAACAGGTGACCCCTTGGTAAGGCTTAGCACCCAGTAACCATACGAGCCTAGGTTACAATGAAATCATAAAATGTAGCCTGGTGAATGTGAACCATTTCGATCTGCTGCCAATCGCAGTCCTGGGATGCACAAGCAAGATGGTCAGCAATTAAAAGGCCAATATGACTCATTGCTTGAGGCAAGTTATCCAACTGGATGCTAATGATGATGATGAGGAGGAGGATCTCTTTGGAGTATTTTGTAAGATTTTGTTTTGATGCTTCAAGATCTAGTGCAAAAAAAGAGCAAAGCAGGCTTATTTCTCCAGTTATGCTTTGCATCATAAAGAGAGACACGAAAAGAGAGATACAAAATGATGCACATACTATGCTTGATGGCAGACAATGAGTGAAGGAATACAACATATATACAGGGAGAGAGAGAGAGAATCATAAAGAAAGGAAGAGGTGGAGAGGGAGCAAATGGGAGGAGTTACACAAATGAAAAGTTGGTTTCATTTAATTTTATTTTAAGATAATAAATATTTTTCTTCAGAAAATTATTCATTTCATCAGTTTTGCATCAACACCTGGAAATTTGATAAAAAATTATATTTATTGTATACAACCCACTATGCTTCCAGTTACACATCATGCGACAAGCAACACTCAAATGTGTGTGAAAGATTGTAATTAAACAGGCATATTCACACTTATTAGATAAAATGCAATTTAGTTTAAGTAAATTGCATTTATCTAATAAGTTAAAAACAAACACATTTTACATAGCAACTTGGATACATTCTGCACTGGTTGTCAGATATAATAATAATCATGTCTACTATAGGCACAAGGCCTGAAATTTTGAGGAAGGGGACTAGTCGATTACATTGACCCCAGTACTCAACTGGTACTTAATTTATTGATCCCCAAATGGATAAAAAGCAAAGTCGACCTCGACAGAATTTGAACTCAGAACGTAAAAGATGGACAAAATGCCACTAAGCATCTTGCCCAGCAAGCTCGGGGGTGGGGTGGGGTGGAATCAGTTGATTACATTGACCCCCGTGCTCAACTGGTACCTATTTTACTGACACCCCAAAAGATGAAAGGCAAAGTTGATCTCAGTGGAATTTGAACTCAGAACATAAAGATGTTAAGTAGTAGAAACAAGTGTTTCTAAAAATTCACAATTAGTTGAAAAAAACCCCAAAAAAACAGACTGGAAATAAAATTAAATCCACAAAAATATATTCCATTATAATAAATTTTCTCTGAAAGACTGCAGCTTTCCCATAAAGTCCTTGGAATGACTGACAACAACTTTTTCCATTAAGAAAGGATTATAAACAAAAACCTGAAAGCAAGGAGGGGGTACCAATTAAAAATTTTTTTTTTTTTTTAGTAATTTTAAAGAATTGGAATTGCTAATGATGAAAACAGGAAAATCCAAAGACCATTTTGTAATCTTCGATGTTCAAAACAGAAATTCTGAAGACTGTTTCTTTGTCAAAAAAAGTATCAGATACGGAAATGTTACAAGTGGAAGGTGGGGGTATATATGTGACATGGCTTGAAACTCTGCCCCCTTCTTTCTAGAACTTTATTGAAGCCTAACATCCCCATTCCAACTCACCCACATCCATTTTGTGTATCCATTTAATATATCCATTTAATATATCCATTTAATATATCCATTTAATATATCCATTTAATATGCATTCATCCAACTACTAAAATATTATTTTTTGACTGGCAGAGAGTTATGGCATCTTGGAGTAAATAAAAATTCTGTAGTGAATCCTAGATGAAATCTGGTTTCACTGTTGAGAAACAGGGAAGAAGAATATTTCCCATTTCCCAAAGAATTTGCTGTGGTGTCATAAAGTCTTCGCTAACCATTCTAGCCTGACAAGGAACTGTTAATTGCATTTCAAGCAGAAGGCATCTAATCTTGGCCACAGTAGGCAAATGTGCCAACAAAATGAATCGAACCCGTGTGCCACCTACAGAGTTACTTTGAGAATCACAAAACTGTTGCCCTGCTACAAAGAGACGGATTATTCTTCCAGTGTTAAATAAAACTGTTGATTGAAGGACAATTGACAGCTCAGACAATAGATAATATAATTCCAGAAGTCAAAGAGGTTCCACTAGATATCTTTAAGAGTCCACAGACATACTATCTGATGCTCAACTACTTGTAGAGGCAACAGGCACAAGGAATTATGATTTTAAAGAAATATGCTTCTCTCATCAACTCTTGGAAAGCATAACAAAAGGAAACACCAGACCTCTTGCTTCAGAGAATTAGATTCCTGTTTACCTGAGATTAGCCAACTGGATTATCAATTCATTTGCAATCCTTTTAGAATCAATCCCCACACCAGTTCCAGACAATCTGCAAGATGAATTCGTGGAATTTTTAAATGATTTCATGGCAAAAGATCTCTTAAAGAACTTCTTAATAAAATTCTGCCGTTTCATGGTGAAGTCTTACCCATCCAAGCCTCAAAGATACTGTTTCCTTCTGTTTAGTGAACAAAGTAATGTTTATAGCCAGAAACAAATTCTGTGCATGACTGTCAAATGAGAATAATATGTGAGTTTGCCACACAGACATTAGATTTAATAAAACTGATACAAAAGCACAAAGTTAGGAACTTGGTGGTGGTGGTCAGGGGACACTTGATTAAATCAAACCCAGGATTTTACTGTTAACTTATTTCCTTGACTCTGGAAGAGTGAAAGGCAGAATTAACTACGGTTAAATTTAAACAAAAATATTTGATAACTAGTCTAGAAAATTAGAGAATTCTAGTGTTGAACTTGGGCCTTCATGGTGAACAATGTTCCGTAGAAAACCTCACCACACACATATAAAAAAAAAAATCTTTCAGCAAAATAATTTTGGGCAGATGTGAATTTAAGCAAAAAGTATTTGAAAACTAATTGAGAAAATTTGGACATTTTTGTCCTTAACCCAGGAGCTCGTCGTGCAAAAATATTTGTCGTCTCTTTTGACTGTTGACAATTGCCACTTATTGTCTGCCTAAGACAAGACCAACGATCGTGGTCAAGACGAGGTTACTTCCCTTTGAAAGCATAACATTCGAACGCATGCCATGACAATATTAGATTTCTTAACAGAATACATGTCAATTAGAACAGGGATTCTTTTCCCTCCGGTTTCACTCTTTAAGTACTTGTCTACCTTAAATGCTGGCCAACTCAACAGCTCTCTTCTAAAACTACATTCATATCCTCTTTTTATAAGAACTTTGCATTTCTCCAAGAAAACTTTTAGCTGTCATCCTTAAAAAAATAAAAAGGGCCATTGCAGACCCACCCCAACTTAGTATTTCTTTTTTTTTTTCCTACAACTTTTGTGCAACTTAAATTCCTCACACAACATGGTACCAACTAATCTCCCTCATCAATACTCAACACAGCTTTTAATTCTTTCATCCATTATCTCCGTCTCCCTCATTTACTCAGCTCCCTTATCCAACACTAATTACATATTTCCATCTAAGATAATTACGCACTCATTTTAAAAATTAACTCACAATAACTCTTCATAAAACATATTACACCATTCATCTGAAATTATGAACTTCTCTTACAATTTCTATCTCTTTTGAACTATGACAGCTGTAAGTTGCCAAAAATTAATTCCTAACCTCCAGCGTTACATTCAATCCATAGAGTTATTATCAGTTTTAACAGACTCTCTCTCTCTCTCTCTCTCTCTCGTTACAATGATTTACAATTCAGTTATTTCACTGTCTTTACTGGTTCCTTTCTCATTTCACCAATTCACTTCGTATTATCTCCCCTTGACCTACACTTGAAACTTCATTATCAAGAAACATTTTAATTAAGCCATTCGTTATCTTACCCTAAATTAATCAACAGCCTCAGTAATACAAATACAATTGAGTCTTTAACCCTTAAACACTTTTAAAACATCATTGAAAAGTCATTTAGCTTTTAATAACAATAACGAGATTATTGTATACAGCATGCTGGTGTGCTAGAATTGGTCAAAAAAGGGATACAAGAGGGAACAGGGAGCAATGGGCCATGTAAAGGGAGACAGCCAAAAGAAGAAGCATGGAATAGGGGACAAAGTACAACATGACAGGAAAGGGAATAAAGAAAGGGACATAAGTACATCAGCAGTAGTGAGAAACCAACTGGAAATCTATGTTTATTAATTTTAAGATAACAATTCCATCGTCCTTTCGTTAAGAAAAAAAAAAAAAAAAGGGCTTGTATCAGCCCCTCCTCTAAGTTATTTCAGTTCAACTGTTAGGGCAGACATGGCTTCAAAATGAATTCATATAATTAAATCAATCACCAAAATTCATTTCAAATATTAGCTTATCCCATTTTTTTGTCCTGTTAGAACAGCACAATCTCCCCACCCAGCCCCTTGCATTTGGTGCTATTTCACCTCCTTCCATGGCCCTCTACCTTGAAGGAACACTCTCACCATTCGCTTCTCTCTTTCAAGCTTCAGCAAGACACTTGTCTCTGTCACTCCACCATACTTTCACCCACCCCAATACTACATCCCTACCACTCGGTTGAGGGTGCCTCGTCTTGTGAGTTACTTAGCGACCTCGTTAGTGCAGGTGTCATCTAAAAAAGCACACAGCACATTGTGTGGCGTGTTTGGCATTAGGAAGGACATCAAGCAGTAGAATGCATGCGAAAGCAGACATTTAGGGATTGACACAGCCCTACGGCTCATGGGTTCCTGTCAAATCATCCGATCCATGCCAGCATGGAAAACAGACGTTAAATGACAATGATGATGATGATGATGATGGAGTGCAGGATGAGGAGGGGGCGGAGAAACTATAGAACCTGATCAAGCGAATATCATTGGAGCTCTCTGCATTTTGTGATTTGTGTTAGAAGAATAGCTTGAAAGGGTGGTAGGGATTGTTATGGCAAGGCTTTGGGGTTTGGAACCCATTATTATTGCTAGGCAGAAGTGGTAGAGCATGGGACCAAATTCCTTGCAGTGGTTAGTGACTTCCCTTTATCTTTTGGGCTCAAATCCTCCTTCGGTCACTTTCACCATTCATCCTTCTGTTGTCGCTACTAAACACAGGCACAGGTGTGGCTCTGGGGCAAGTTTCATTCCCAATCAGATGAATTTCAGTGAAATCAGCAATGTTAAGGTCTTGCATCTTCATTAAAAATAATAGTAATTACTATAATTCAGGTGAAGATCTGGCAGAATCCTTGGCACGCTGGACTTAGTGACATTTCATCCATCTTTACATTCTGAGGTCAACTTTGCTTTCATCCTTTTGGGGCTCAATAAAATAAGTACTACTTGACCACTGAAACTGATGTCTTTGATTTATCCCTCCCCCCATAACTGCTGGCCTTGTGTCAAAATTTGAAACTATTATTATTATTACTAAGACCACCATCCGAGCGTGATCGTTGCCAGAGCGGGTAACTGGCTTCTGTGCCGGTGGCATGTAAAAAGCACCATTCAAGCGTGGTCGTTACCAGTGTTGGCTTACTGGCACTTGAGCTGGTGAAAAAAACATTCAAGCAAGGTCGTTGCCAGTGCCGCTGGACTGGCTCCTGCGCAGGTGGCACGTAAAAGACACCATCTGAGCGTGGCCGCTGCCAGTACTGCTTGTCTGGCCCTTGTGCTGGTGGCACGTAAAAGCACCCACTACACTCTCGGAGTGGTTGGCATTAGGAAAGGCATCCAGCTGTAGAAACTCTGCCAGATCAGATTGGAGCCTGGTGCAGCCATCTGGCTTACCAGACCCCAGTCAAACCGTCAAACCCATGCTAGCATGGAAAGCGGACGTTAAACGATGATGATGATGATGATTATTATTATTAAGTTGGTGACTTGGCAGAATTGTTACCATACTGAACAGAACACTAAGCAGCATATTTTCTTATTTCACATTCCAAATTCAAACTCAACTTAGCTTTTCATCTTATTACCTTTGCCTTAGCGAAGGCAGAGGTATTATTTTTGGTCACATTTGACTGTTTGTTTGTTCATGGACATGATATCTCAAGAACTGCAGGATGGATTTGAAACTTTCAGAGATGTTTGGCTTCATGACTGGCACGAACTGATTAGATTTTGGGAATGATCCGGTACTGAACAAGGATTCTGGATTATTTTTCAGTTTTTTTTTTTTCCCCTTAATTTTTGAGAGCGGTCAGGTTCATTTTTAGTATTCTTGTTTGTGAGAGTAGTCGAGTTTATTTTAGATATTCTCATTTTAAAAATCATCTCTGACTAATTGTTGAGAGGATGTTGGTGTTGCCATGAAAATGGCAAAGAGCTGGCAGAAAGTAGGGAGAAGAATTTACTGGTTTTAGTCATGTTCCATATCTCCACATTCTTGACTAAAATACCAGATTCCACTTTGTCTTTCATTCAACCAGGGTTGATAATATTTGGTAGAGATAATCAGATATATATATGTTCTTCTAAATGAGGCGTTGCACCTAAAAAATGGTTCATTAAACTGTTGTCACTACTATACAGGCACAGGTGTGGCCGTGTGGTAAGAGGCTTGCTTCACAACCACATGGGTCTAGGTTCAGTTCCACAGCATGGCACCTTGGCTAAGTGTTTTCTACTATAGCCCCAGGCCAACAAAAGCTTTGAGTGTATTTCATACACAGAAACTGAAAGAAGCCCAGAAACTGAAAGAAGCCCATTGTCTGTCTGTGTAACTATATATTTGTTCCCCATCACCATATGACAACCAGTGTTGGGCTTAATTACATCCCTGTAACTTTGCAGTTCAGCAAGAGATCAATAAAAAAGTGCCAAGCTTTAAAAAAAAGTACTGAGGTTGGTTCGTTCAACTAAAACTGTTTGAGGCAGTGCCCCAGCATGGCCACAGTCCAATGACTGAAACAAGTAAAAGATAAAAAGATTAGCACAGTGGAGAGATGGCAGAGTGTAGAACGTTGGGAATACTTGTTTTTTTTTGTTATTTATATATTGGTGGCTGTGTGGTAAGTAGCTTGCTTACCAACCACATAGTTCCGGGTTCAGCCCCACTGCATGGCACCTTGGGCAAGTGTCTTCAACTATAGCTTTGGGCCGACCAAAGCCTTGTGAGTGGATTTGATAGATGGAAACTGAAAGATCAATGTATATATATATGTGTGTGTTTGCCCCCCCCCCCATCACTTGACAACCGATGCTGGTGTGTTTACATCCCCATAACTTAGCAGTTCAGCAAAAAAGTCCAATAGAATAAGTATTAGGCTTACAAAGAATAAGTCCTGTGGTCGATTTGCTCGACTAAAGGCAGGATTTCTGGTACTGGAGAGATTGACGATAATGTTCCACTTAAATACTGCAAGTCTACAACTACAGGAAAGAGAGGTTTGTGAATAGGGGTTAATAAGGGGTCAGGAAACATGGACATAAATACAGGGGTAGACATGACTTTTTTTTTATTATTTTTAATCAGCAGAAAGTTATAAAACTCAGAGTTTCAGTTTGTAAGTGCCATGCATGATTCTCTGAGCTCTTGAGATACTTTCATAACTGATGATTAAAAATAATAATAATAATAAAGGTGGAGGGAACCTGTGGAAGAGGTAGACCCAGGAAGACATGGGATGAGGTGGTGAAGCATGATCTTTGAATGTTGGGCCTCACAGAGGTAATGGCAAGTGACTGAGGACTTTGGCGATATGTCGTTCTTGAAAAAATCCATCAAGCCAAGTGAGATTGTAGTCATGGCTGATGCCAGTGTTGCATAACCGACCCATTAAAAGCACCCTTCAATTGTTGGGCAATTGCTGTGCCTGTGAAGACCTGTTGAGCTGAGTGAAATTGTAGTCACGGCCGATGCCAGTGCTGTTTGACTGGCACTTGTGCTGGTGGCATATAAAAAGCACCTTTTGAGTGTTGGGTCTCATGGAGACAGTGACAGGTGTCAGAGATCTTTGGCAACATGAGACGGTGCTTGTGTAAACCTGTCAAGCCAAATGAGACTGTACTTGTGACCGATGCTGGTGTCAGGTCAATGGCACCTGTGCTGGTGGCACATAAAGAACATCCACTACACTATCAGAGTGGTTGGCATCAAGAAGGGCAAGTGAAATCATAATCGTGCTGGTGGCGTATAAAGAGCTCTTTTCGAACATTGGGCCTCACGGAGGCAAAGTGAGTGAGTTCCTTTTGAGCATTGGATCTCATGGAGGCTGAGTCCCTTTCGAGTGTTGGACTTAATGGAGGCAATAACCTTTAGCATTATGTTGTGCTTGAGAAGAAGTTCATCAAACTGAGAAAAATCACAGTTGTGACAGATACCAGTGTCACGCAAATGGCACCCATGCTGGTGACATGTAAAAGCACCCATTACACTCTTGGGGTGATTGGTGTTAGGAAGGGCATCGGGCCATAGAAAACCATACCAAATCAGACTGGGGTCTGGTGCAGCCTTCCAGCACAGACAATGGACATTAAATGATGATGGAGTCGATAGCATCGACTGAACATCCCTGCCCCTCAAAGTTGTTGGCTTTGTGTCTAAATCAGAAACCCTTCACATACACAGGAAATTGTCAGTATTCTTTATCCTCTCTCTCTCTGATGTCCCAAATTTTTCAGACCAAGATTTACAGCCCAAAATTCCATTGGAGATGCAGCAGGATTTAGAAAGATGCTGTCAACGTCTGAATGTTTACGCTATACCCTACATTGACTTGTATCCTCAAGAACAGAGTTGATAAAACATCGACCATTTAGAGAGTGTGTTTTGATTCAAAACACACTTCTATAACAACCTAAGATGAAAGGTGAAATAAATATCAGGGCTGCTATGTCGCACACAGAAACTGCAGGAGCTACTCATGGGTTTTGCAAGCTCTACTAAATACATCACAATGCTGGAGGTCCTTTTTTGTTGTCAGCAGGTATCTCAGGTCACAAGCATTTCATCCCTTAATCTGTACACATCACCTGAGTGAGGTAGTGAGGGCTGAACTAATTTTCACCTGTGGAAGGGTTTCACTTGCAGTCTCTCATCAACCAAAACCACCTCCAACTCGTTTCAGTTGCCAAGCCCGTCTCCTTGGTGGCTTTCTTCAGAGAGGTCTGAGTTCCAGACCTATCTTCTGTAGGAAACGGTGCACCAATCTAACTGGAAAGCCAAGGCAGCTGACTTCAAAGGGGAACAAGGCTGCATGCCATCCCTTGACAACAGCCTCATCAACCAAGTCTTTCACTACCTGTGATATTTAGATTTAGTGGGGAGCCAGATTAAACACACGGCCATATTTAGTCCTTTCACAGTCAAAATAAAATTGATTCATAAACTATGAACCAATATTTGTGTCAGTTCAGTGGACATAAGTGATCTTGTCCAAAGTTAGAAATCATTATGATTATTATTATTATTTAAAGCAGTAAGGTGACGAGCTGGCAGAATAGTTAGCATGCCAGGCAAAATGCTTAGCAGAATTTCACCAATTTCTGTTCTGAGTTCAAATTCCAAGGTTGACTTTGCCTTTCATCCTTTCAGGGTTGATAAAATAAGTACCAGTTGAACACAGAGTTCAATGTAATTGACTTATCCCCTCCCTCAAAATTGCTGGCCTGGTGCCAGAATTTGAAACCATTATTATTTAAGACGGTGCTGTTAGCCAGACCAAATGTTCAGTGGCATTTTGTCTGTCTTCATATTCTAAGTTCAAATGTTGCAGAGGCTGAGCTAATGAACTAGCCCCCTCCCCCCAAAATTTCAGGCCTTGTGCCCATAGAAGAAACAATTATTATTTATTATTAAGATGGTGCAACAGACAGAAGCGTTAGTGCTTTGCAAAAACTACTGTGGCATTTCTTCCAGATCTTTCCTTTCTGAGTTCAAACTCTACTGAGGTCAGTTTTGACTTTCATCATCCTTTTAGGGTTGATGAAAATAAGCCACAGTTGAGCTTCTGAGTCAATACAATCAAAACCCTCCCTTCAAAATTGCTGGCCTGGTGCCAAAATTAGAAACAATTATGATCATCCTCATTAGGGTGGTGGAACTGGCAGAATCGTTAGCATACAGGGCAAAATGCATCATGGATATTTCTTCCAATTCCTTATGTTCTGAGTTCAAATCCTGCCAAAGTTGACTTTGAAATTCATCCTTTCAAGCTCAATACAATAAAGTACCAGTCAACTATTGGGGTCCATGTCATTAACAAAGCCCCTCCCCTCAAAACTGCCAGCCTTGTGCCTAAATCAGAAAATGTTATTTTTCCACCTAGCTTTTTAATGTTCTGAGTTCAAATCCTGCCAAAGTCGACTTTGTCTTTCATCCTTTCAGGGTCGATAAAATGAAGAAATAGTTGAGTACGAGGTTCATGTAACCAATTTGCCCCACCCTTCGTAAATGCTAACCTTGTGTCAAAATTAGGAAGTATTATTAGTATTAGTATTAACACCATCACCATCACCACCAACACCACCACTTCTACAACTTCCTAACAGTGTTTTCTACATCTTTATGTTCTGAGTTCAAACTCTGCTGTGGTCGACTTTGCCTTTCATCTTTTTGGATTCAATGAAATAAATACCGGATGATTATTGGGGTTTGAAGTAACCGACTTACTCGCCTCTCCTGAAACTGCTGGTCTTGTGTCAAAATTTGAAGCCATTACTACTACTACTACTACTACTACTAATGCTGCTGCTGCTTAACAGCATTTTGTCTGTCTTTACATTCCAAGTTCAAATTCTGCTGAGGTTGACTTTGCCTTTCATCCTTTCAGGGTCAAAAAAATTAGCATCAGTTAAGCACTGGTGTCAATGTAATCGAGTAGCTCCCACCTATCCCCACAAAAATTTCAGACCTTGTACCTAGAGTAGAAAGGATTATTATTATCATTATTATTATTAATAATAATTATAATAATACTAAGGTGAGGTGGAAGAATTGTTAGCACACCAGGTGAAATGCTTAGCTGTGTTTTGTCTGTCTTCACACGCCGAGGTTGACTTTGCCTTTCAACCTGTCAGGGTTGATAAAAGATGTACCAGGCAAGTATTGGGGTCAATGTAATCGGCTATCCCCTTCCCTCACAATTCAGGCCTTGTGCTTGTAGTAGAAGCAATTATTATTATTATTAATTTAACAACAAATACAAGCAACTATTTCAAAATTTAGCAACAAAACTTACTATTTAGTGTTTTATGGTTTAAAATGTTTTCTTGCTGTGATATCTGCAGAAATGTGCCGGATTAAAAAAACTTTCTTCACTGCAGGAATTCCAATGAGGAAGCTGTTAAAATAAATATAAAAACATCATCATCATTATTTATTATTATTAATTAATTAATCAATTAATTGGTTGTTATACATTACAAACAATTATCATCACCATCATCATCGTTAGCTCGAAGCCTGTTATCCACTCACTTTAGTAAAACAGATTAAAGTCAAAAGCTGCAATGAAAATAATTAACATAAGAAATAGCATGAGATCACAAGTTTGGTTTTATTGTATTGAGTTGCTGACTTTGGCTTTCATCCACCCCCCCCCCACCACCACCACCTGACAGTTCTACAGAAACTATCAGTAATATATATATATATGTATAACTGGGACTACAGCATCTCACCTGTGTTCTATTGATGATGTTAACAAATCAGGGTCAACACATCATCGGTAAACCTACTCACTTTGAGACAAATCTAATTAAGCAGAAGAATTTTTTTTTAAATCAAAAATAAAGTGCAATTAAACAAATAAACAAAAAAAAAAGTAGAGTAAAAATGGAACTCAAATTCCATTAATATTATTATCATAATAATTGTTTAGCATCATGTTGTCGATGATGATGATGACCAACTCATCACTTCACTGAGGAGGTAACGAATGTAACAAACGATAAGAATTCCTATCAACAGTTATAAATAAAAAGAATTTTCGCTAAAGTAATCTTTAATTAGATAGCAATCCTCAGTTTGTTCAGCACTGCTGCCTCGTTTGGCTACGATGAAACAGGATAAGAAGCGTGCCAGAGGTCTGAGCTAATCAATACTTCAACATCTCCCTTGCAGTCTAACTTCAAGACAACACGGAGCAAGTTAACTTCTTCACCTCCTTTTGCTTTCCTACTACTTCCACTTCTTTCCAACTAAATGTAGGTCACCTGTGTTTTTAAAAATAAAAAGACAACATTTGAGTAGGAGGAAGTCTTCAGATTCTCTGGAAGAAAAGATTTCATCGAATGTAAATTTTACAATAAAATAATGATACAAGAGGCAGAGGAGGTATGATGACGGTGGTGGAGAGTCTGTTGGATGGACTTCGAAAGAATGGCTGGCACCATGTATCATCCCTGCCTGTCATTTATAAAAAATGCATGACAGAATGACGAACTTTCCATCCTCTCTCTCTGTTCACATTTTTGTTGTGAAAATATTTACGAATAATTTTCTCGTTCTTTTCCCCAGTTCTACAAATCTCGTTTCATGGAATTTAATGCTCTTGAAAAAAGTCAGAACAATATCACCCTATCTTATTCCCATTGCCATACTGTGTCTGTAATAAACAAAAGTTTTGGGGTGGTTTTCTGTTCAAATATCTCAAAAGATATCTCACTTCAAATTTAATTATTAAATTATCAATTTTTTAAACAAAAAACATATAAATAAATAAAATAAGATCATCAGATACTTTTATACATTATTAAATTCATCACAAATAACCAATAACCAGGAAAACCAAGGAAGCAAATTTTCACCCTCTACAGCTTTAATAAAACCTAACCCTTTGCTCCAGTAAAAGGAGAGGAGTATCAGCCCAAAATTTATACAAGAAATCTCTCTCTCTCTGTATATATATATATATATAGACCGGAGTAAACACATAAATGTGAAACAAGGTGGAAAAAAGAGTACTCAAATACCAGTGGTAGAGTAATATGCTTTATTTTAAGCAGCTTAAATATGCTTTATTTTCTGCTGCTTAAAATAAAGTATATATATATATATATATATATATTGTAAACATTTGTCCAAACTAACTTAAAACATAAAAGTGTGAAGCAATCAAGGTACCCGAGAAAAGATTAAAAGAAAAAAAAGGGGTGGGGGGACAACTCGACTGTGTTGCAGGCAGAAATAATTGACTGCGATAACAGGTAGTTTATGGAAGAAACAAAATGAGAAGTAGAAGCAAAGAAAAACAGCAGAGAGAGAAGAGGAGAACAAGAGAGAGGGAGAGAGAGAGAGAGAGAGCAATGGAAAATTGTGTGAAAAGAATACAATATGAAGATGCAAAACAAATGGGAAAGAGCAAAGTAGATTGTAGAAGTATGTCTATAAAATTCCAAACACATTCCCACTGCCAGCCTCCATCTCTTCTCTCTGCTTGCTAAAAATGATGTCTGAATAAAAATAAAATATTTATTAAACTGACGATCAAATATCAATCTATATTTTTCGTCTTGATTCAATTAATCTGAAATAAGTTGTGCTGCTGTTTTTAGAAGTGCTTTCTACGAATTTCCCCAATATTCAGTTGCTTAGAACATTCAAGTAAATAGGATCAGCAAAGCAATGTGTGTGTGTGTGTGGTGTGTGTGTGTGTGTGTGTGTGTGTGTGTGTATCAAGCCCACTAAGTGCCATGCACGGAACTTACGGTCCTCAAGTCACTTTTGTAACTTTGTCTCAATTACAAATAGTAATAATAAAAGAAAAGAAATATATACACCCATGTTTTGAGTTCCTATTATTCTGTTGGTTCCATGAAACCTACACACACACACACATTAGTATTATTTCTTAACCCTTTATTTAGACTTTTTTTAACTCTGCAATTATGTTTGAACACTAAATTACATGCTCCACATTTTACTTGTTCATTCTTTCTAATACATACATGCATACACACACATCATATATATATATACACACATACATACATATATATATACACACATACATACATATATATATACACACATACATACATATATATATACACACATACATACATATATATATACACACATACATACATATATACACACATACATACATATATATATACACACATACATACATATATATATACACACATACATACATATATATATATATATATAATATATATATATATATATACATACATATACATACATACACATATACATACATAAATATACATATACATACATACATATACATACATACATATACATATATATATATATATATATATATATATATACATACATATATATATATATATATATATATATATATGTATGTATACACACACACACTCATACACATATTATACATATATGGGGGAAAGGATTTAAGGTAAATCCGGATGGAATTGTGCAAGCCACCGTATTATAAACTGTTTAAGCAAAGATACCATTATATCCGTTCGTTGTTCTTTCCATACAGCTTCAACAGGAGAGAAGTGTGGCTGGTGAGGTGGTGTCGGCTAATAATTGGATGTTTAACATAAGAGTGTGTGTGTGTGTTGGTAAATATGTTTTCGAGTAACAACACCTACATGTTGTCCTGGCTCTGTGAGAAAACTACAAGAGACTAGCAGTGCAAAGCAAGCCAGACAGTTGATAAACACACCAACACGGCTTTATGAAACAGTGAGGATATTTCAGTGAAAACAAATACAAAGTTTGTTTTTGCAATTAAACAGCTTTCATGGTTGATATGGCAATGGATCAGGGAAGACCAAAAAGACATTTTAGAAAATTAATCCTAAAACATTAATTTGGGACGAGAGAGTAATAAGGGTTTCATGGTTTCTCACTTTGATGCAAGGGGAAGATGTGTGCAGGGGGGAGGTTGATAATGAAGGACACCAAGGATATTATTGGTATGTAATCCACAGGTAAAGTAGAGAGACAGGTAGGTTATTTTATACAATCAGTGCTGAGTGAGTCTCAACACAATAGTTCAACATTCCAGAAATAGCAGCAAAATCTCCCTCAAATCTTACTGTACAATCATAAAGTAAATATAAGGTGGATAGTGAGATCCTACATTGTCAAAAAGGTGATGATGGGAATGCATTTGATCAGAGGTCTACCAGATCAAAGTTGACCTAGGGTTACACAACAGTGTATTTAGTGTCGCTCTGCCATTCTTGATGGTGGTAGATGGTAGAATCAGTGGAGCGCTGGAGAAAAAGGGTGTTGCAGTATTTAGTTATTGGGGTTTATGTAGCTTTCAAATACTGGTGGGACAAACTACCTTCAATTAAATAATCATCATCATCATTTGGCACCCATCTTCCATGCTGGGGGGAAGCTGGATGGTGCCACAGGGCTCAATGAATCAGGGGACAGCATTCAGCCCCGTTGTCTACTTTAGAATAGTTTCTGCAGCTGAATGCTCAAGTTGCACTGGGTACCTTTTTTTACTTTTTTTTACTTTTTTCTTTTGGCTTTTTGTCTTGTTTCTTTTTTGCCATAGCATCAGCACTGATGAGGCTGCTGTGCAATTCACAAGACTTAAAAATCCCCCTTGATGAGTGGAAGTGTAGAAGGATTTGTCTATGAAATCCACCCACAAGGCTTTGGATAGCCTGGGGTTATATGACAGACACTTGCATAAGGTGCCATGCTGAGGAACTGAACTCAAAACCCTAACCCTATACACACAAACACAAATAAAAAGCAAAAAAAAATGATACAATCAAATTCGTACACAGAATGGTAGCAGGCCTGAAGTGATTGATGCATTCTCTACCAAACTAACATTGCACCTCCCCTTTACCCCACAAAACAACCAAACACTTCCCCTCGCATCCTCCATCCCTGTTTACAGAAATGTTGTCGGTACAGGCACAGAATCCACAGTTTCAAGCATAAAACTAGATTCCTTAAACAATTACTTCCACTTTGTCAAGGCTCAAAGTCTAAGGTCATCTACTACTACTACTACTACTGCTACTATCCTTCAAACAACACCAGCTATTTTAAGACGTGAAACAATTTGACCTTCTTATTACTGTGTTTCTCTTGAAATACACTATTTATGTTTCATTTCATTTGTGAAGATGATGATGATGATGATAGTTAAAGATTTTGGTCAAGTTATTGGTTAGTTTGGCACAAGAGTGAAACTTGTGGAATTCTTTAGAAAGATCTGTAAAAAAGGTTAAGTCAAGACCTGGTTTCAACTCTTTAGCATTTAAACAGGCCACATCTGGCCCAAATATTTTACTTGTTTCATGGCCAAACTGGCCAGAAATAGCCTCTCACACCTACCCAACAATGTCATTCTGAAAATAAACCACATCATCAAAACCACAAAGCTATGAGAAAATGCATGATTAACTTGAAACACTACATTACAGTTGAGAGATTGATCTAAATACCAATAGATTAATCAATTAAAATCAGTCAAAAGCATTTAATTGTTTCATTGCCATATTTCTATTGAAATGCACTGCCTTTATTTGAATTAATTCTGAAAGTAATGAAGAAGTTGATAAAATAACTTTGTTGGAATTTGGAATACATGTTAACATAAAATCTTGACGCATAGTTTTAATTGAGCTCAGTTTAATGAAAAAAGTTATGCATCCTAGAACCAGGGGCAGTTTCAGGCAGGTCGTTATCAAAATGGTTAAGAGGGCCAGCCATTGGCACTTGGAAGCTAGCCAAGAATTCATTTTCTCTCCACAACACAGTGGTTAACAGCATAAATGGCCATCTGTTAGAAGTGTCTGAGATTATAGAGTTAGTGGAGAAAACAACTCTTGCTTTGCCATGGTCATTTATGTGTCAGGTGTGGTTGTGAGATTAAGAGGATTGTTTTCCAACCATGTGGTCTTGGGTTCAGTTCCAATGTGCAGTACCGTGGGCAAGTGTCTTTTACTATTGCCCTGAGTTGACCAAAATTTTCTGAGTGGATTTTACCCGAGAGAAACTGAAAGTAGCTCTTTGTATATGTGTGTGTGTTCTGGTCTCAACCTCACATAATGGTTATAAATAACTATCATCATCATCATCATCATATAAACAGGAGCTGAACAATCATAAGGCTGTTCATTTCCAGTTTTTCAAGAAAACCATATCTAACCATGGGAAAATATTACTGGAAACTGGTGAGGGCTGGCAACAAGAAGGGCATCTGACCTTAGAGAAAATCTGCCTCAACAAATTCCAGTTTGCCCAAGCAAACAAGCATGGAGGAAAAGTGGATGCTAAAATGATGTTGATGCATTTCTGCACAAGTCTGGACATACTGAATAAGATCTCACTTCAGTTGCCACAGCAGAGCAGTGCCGATATTTACTGTTGCTGTTTAACCCCAGTCAGACTTGATCAGGCGAAAGCCTTTCACTTGTAACCATCCTGAGATCACACTGATGTCATTTTTCAAAAACCACAAAGTTTTGGAGGAGATCGACTACAGCTTTGAGGGAGATGGGGCTATAGCTTCTAATCGGTTGTTTGATTGGATAGGGGCACACATCATCATCATCATCATTTAATGTCTGCTTTCCATGCTGGCATGGGTTGGCCGGTTCGACAGGAGCTGGCCAGGCAGAGGACTGCACTAGACGTCTGTGTCTGTTTTGGCATGGTTTTTGCAGCTGGAGGCCCTTCCTAACACCAACTACTTTAGCACAAGCACTTATAAAATAAAGAATCTTGGGGGAGGGGCATTGGAGGAGGTGATTTTGTGTCAGATGATGAAAAGTTAGAGCGTGACAGAGAGACAGAAACAGGTGTCTTGCTGTAGAGAAAGTACATGGTTACTTGGCCAGAGGGGTGGGGGAAGAGAAGGGAGGGGGGAGAGATAACAAGAATGAAGATGGTTGCTATCAGTATCATGGTGGGATTAACAAGACCGTTAGGGCAAAAATTGAGTTTTTGGCTCCAGGTTGGAAACAAGAGAGGACGTTTGTCTCAGATGACAGTTCAACTTCTTTTGAGGCATACACACACACATATATATATATAGAGAGAGAGACAGACAGACAGAGACAGAGAGATGGATAGATATATACAAAGATACACCACAATCATTTTTAACGTCCACTTTCCCCTGCCTGCATGGGTCAGACAGAATTCACTGAGGCAGGCAGATTTTCTAAGACCAAATTACTTTCCTGTTACCAACCCTCACCTGTTTTCACCGAATAATGGAAATGAATGACACTGCTTGTATGACAGTAACACTCATTTACAACTATTGTACAATGTCAAGACATGGAGACACAAACATACACCCACCCACCCATGCACACATAAGCCTATCGTGTGTGTGAATGTGTGTGTATAAGTACATACATTCATATATACACCTACCAAATCCTAGGTGCCAACTAGTGAGACAAAGGGATCCTTTCGGTTTGAACGGCAGTTTGTTCTAGTGGTGTCATATGGAATTGTCACCCATAATTATGACCCTAGTATCGATCTATTGCATTTCAATCTGTGTTAGGGTTAGGGGTGGGGGAAGGGTATCTTTTCTTCTTCTTCAGAAATATAAATAAACCCAATCTGTTTCTTAAACGAGGGACATATTCATACGGCACAGAATGTTTTCACCTCAATAGACATCATTGATTGGTTGAAATTGCAGAAATTGAAGGAAAATAACAACAAATATCTTACAAGCCATAGAATTTTCTCAATAAAGCCAAGAGAAAAAGATGTTTTATAAACAACATTCTACCAGTATATGAAGTTTAAAAGTGTTTAGTTAGGTGGAAATTATTTTAAAAAACTGCCGTTCAAACCGAAAAGATCCAGACAAAGCCTAAAACTGGTGTTGTTGGGAAACAAACTTCTTAACCACTCAGCCATACCTGCTCACACACACACACACACACCCATGGATATAAGCACATGTATGAACATACATATGCATACGCATTAAAAGAAAAAAATGGTATCAGTTAAGGGGGGTGATGCTCAACATTCTCCCCGTAAAAAGAGAGAATGGCCGTCCAGAACCGATGCATCTTTGTTCCATCTTCAGTTCCATCCTGCCACAATTGATTTTCCTTTCCTTTTCCCATCCATCTTAAGAATTAATAAAGTACAAGTGACACAGCAGGTCTGATTGACCATGCCCCACCCCTCTCTCACTTCTATCACACTAACACATCGTTATAATTAATACACGTTAAATCGCTAACGACCCAACATTGGACTGAGGAATGCTTCCTAATGACTCGTTCCATTCCTTTACATTCTCAATAGTTCCACATGTTCCACATCACAGTTGTTGTTTCTCGATACAGCCTTTGTTATTGTCGCTGCATCTACTGCTGCTGCTGCTGCTGCTCTGCTACAGCTGCTGCTAACCTCAGCGCTACCTTTTATGTAACATCAACTTCTGTCTATTCCTCCTTAAAGGCATTTTCAACTACACAAACCAACCCTGGGGATATTCTACTAACTCCTCCAACCCTCATCTACCAATGTATACCAACAGTAACATCATAATCGGTTTTAAACTAGTCAACCACATTAAAGTAATTAATTAATGTTATTTATAACGAGTGAAGTCAGTACTACATCACCAGTCAGCGATGAAGTTTACGTTGTCAGTCACAGCATTTCTTCACTTAAATTACATTGCGAAATTGTCTTAGAAAAAGCCAAAGAAACCACAAATCACCATTTTTGCTTTTGGTCTACTTCATTGCAAAACAAAACAAAAAAAAAAAGGAGTGGGTGGGGGCAGATGGGCTGTTGTACCAAGTTAAAGGAATTTATGATATTTATATAACGAATGAATAGAAAATTAGGATAGCTCCTGGAATTAGTGAGTGAGTGGTGATGGTCTGTTGCTATGAATCATACTAACAACAGTCGATATTGACAAAAATATCTTTGAAGTTATTTTCTCGAAACAAAAGCACTTAAATATCACAAGTAAATGAGTAATAGATGAAGTAGTACTGGCTCCAGGTCAGACCGATGACTGGTGAGGTTCCAGCCATGACCATCTCGTTTATTCTCAAGAGGTGTTTGTTGAACCGCATGATCCAATGTGTCCTTCAGTTTTTAAGATGACAGGATGTTATTTGAAGGAGATTTGGCTACTGTTTTTAGCGAGTAATATCAGTGGCAAACTTGTTGCAAGTTAGGTTCAAGTGAAGAAAGGCCACAATGATGGCTGATCTCAAGAATCACACAAAAGAACTCAATAACTGGAACAATTACAACCAAAAAGAAAAACAAGCTTTGATTCCAGAGAAAACTTCATAATCAATGACCACTGGGGGTCAACGTAATCGACTTAACCCTCCCCACCCCAAAATTGCTGGCTTTGTGCCAAAACTGGAAACCATTATTATTATTATTAAGGCAGTGAACTGGCAAAAGCTGGGGAAAATGCTTAGCAGCATTTCATCCGTCTTTATTCAAATTCTGTCACGGTCAACTTTGCCTTTCCTACTTTCAGGGTCGATAAAAAAAAGGTACCAGTTGTTCACTGGGGTTGATGTAATCAACTTATGCCATCCCTAAAATTACTAGCCTTGTGCCAAAATTTGTGAACCATTATCTCTTTATCACAGGTTTTGTTGGAACTCCTGGAGTCTTGCATTACTACCTGCAGCAGCCTACAGTACCATGCTATCCGTTCTTTCTAGCTATCTAATACTTTCCTGATTATTCTGGCCGTGCCAAGGAGGCAAACCTTTTGTAGCAGTTCTACTCGGCACTCTATTCCAGTTTACTTTATATTCCCCTTGACGCCTTCTGATACTGTCCCCACGGACCCAACAATAATTGGCACTGTCTTCACCTTCTTCAATTTCCATAGCTAGGATATTTCCTTCTTAAGAGGATTGTATCTATCTATCTTTTCACCTTCCTTCCTGGTTATTCGTAGGTCAAAGGGGCATCCAACATCAACTACATAGCATATGTGGTGCACCTTGTCCACCATCAAGAGGTCCAGTCTGTTATGATCTAACACATGATCTGTTTGGATTGGGAAATCCCAGAGGGTTTTGCTAGTCTCCAACTCTGCCATTCTCTGTGGTTTGTGCTCATACCACATCTTGCCTTTCTCTAGGCCCACTTTCACCACCTGGTTGTGTCATCACAACCAGGTAGTAGTCTTGGGCAAGTCTAGGGCATTCGTTCATATGGGCAATTGTTTCATCCACTCTATTGCAAATATAGCAGAGACACTTGCTCATTCCTCAGGTTGACCCTCCAGTTTGTGGCCAAAGCATGGTCCTGTGCTGCCAGTATAGTGCTCTCGGTTCCTTTCATCAGCCAATCCCACCTATTTTTCCCAGCAACTTCTTTTGTGGCTATATGGAATTGTGTAGTTCCTTCTTGCGTAATTCTTCTTCATGTCTTTTTTGTACTTCTTCCTTTGTTTATCTGCTCTCAATACTCCCTCATTCCTAAATGTCACTAACAAGGTTTCCTGACTTTGGGCCAGGTATCTCATTAAACCCTCAAGTTTGATATGCACGCAGCTTTCCCCTTCCTCCGTTTGCTCTCTTCATGTATGGATGACAGGCTCCATGCATTGTTATGAATTTTCTTGACTGCTTGTCCATCTCCTTTAGCTCCTCCTCTGTCCACTTCAGGATTCCAGCGCCATACCAAGCTACTGTGACTGCGTGCGAGTTTGTTGCCGAAATCCTGTTCCTGGCATTCAGCTTTGAAGCCAATGTTTTTCTCACTTGCCGCAGGTACCCTCTTTTTGTCTTTTCCTTCATGTCATGATGTTTGATTCCATCTGACTCGAGTATTCCCACGGATTATTCAAGTGGAATTGCCTTCATCATCTCACCAATTGGCAAACTTATGCTTTCTGTCCTGACAAGCTTTCCTCACCTTATCGCCATCGGAGCACATTTTGAGAGCCCAAACTCCATCTTAATATCATTGGAGAAAATCCGCACAGACTGAACTAGGCTGTCCAGTTCTGCCTCAGGTCATCCATGAATAGCAAATGGTTTAGCTTTCCCACACCCCCTCTCAGATCATACCTCAACTTTGTTTTCTGTAGTATTTCACTGACGGGGATCATTCCCAGCACGAATATCAGTGGGGAATATTATTATTATTATTATTATTAAGAAGGCAGCAAACTGGCAGAAATGTTAGCATGCCTGACGAAAGCTGTAAACATTTTGTCCGTCTTTATGCTTCGACTTAAAATACCACTGATGTTGACCTTGCCTTTCATCTTTTTGGGGATCAATGATATAAATACCAGTTGAGTCTTGGGGGATCAATGTAATCAAGTAGCCCTTTACCCACAAAATTTCAGACCTTGTAGTTACTGTAGGAAGAATTATTATTGGTGAGCTGACAGAACCATTGGTGCATTGGGTAAAATGTTTAGTGGCCTTTCTTCTGGTTCTGAGTTCAATTTTGCTTTTTGTCTTTTTGGGGCACTGGGGTTGATGTAATCAATTTATCTCTCACCCTAAAAATTGCTGGCCTTGTGCCAAAATATGAAGCCATTACAATTATTATTATGAATATAATGGAGACAGTGACAGGTGACCAAGACCTTTGGTGATATAGCGTGCTTGTGTAGATGTGTCAAGCCAAGTGAGACCGTAGTCATGGCTGATGCTGGGGTCAGGTCAATGGCACTTGTGCTGGTGGCACGTAAAAAACCACCAACTCTTCTCTTGGAGTGATTGGCATTAGGAAGGGCATCCAGCCGAAGAAACTTTGCCAAATCAGATTGGAACCTGGTGCAGCTTCCCTGGCTTACCAGTTTTCAGTCAGACCGTCCAACCCATGCCAGCATGGAAAGCAGACATTAAACAATGACGATGATGATGTTGAATGTGGTGTGTCAAACGAAACGATTAGCAGCATTTCTTTGAGCTGTTTACATTCTGAGGTAAACTTTATATCTCATCTTTTTGAGGACAATAAAATAAAAAGTACCAGTCAAATACTGGTGTTAATACAATAGACCAGTGGTCCCCAACCTTTTCACTACCAAGGACCCCTTTTATTTAAATGAGTTTTCCCACAGACCCCTTTTAATATGCTTATCCTTGTGTGTGTGTGTGTGTATATATATATGAAATTTTGAATTTAGTTCACGGAGCCCCAGTCCTTAACTTCGTGGACTACCAGGAGTGCATAGATCCCAGGTTGGGAACCACTGCAATTGGCTAACCTTCTCCCACCAAAATTTGAAACAATTATTATTATTATTATTATTGTCATCATCATCCGCTGAGGTCTACTCTGTCCTTCATCATTGATAAAATAAGTACCAGTTGAACACTGGGGTTGATGTAATCAACTTACCCAACTCCCTCAAAATTGCTGGCCTTGAGCCAAAAGTTGAAATCATCATCGGCATCATCATTATCATTAATATTATTATTGTGATGCTAAAGACAGATTCTTTCATGATCTGTTTCGGCCAAAAATATCTGCTTGTTCATTCCATGACTTCATTTAATGGCAGTTAAGTTATGGTGGGCAGAAAATAAGTTTCAGGGATTTTTTCCCTTTCTTTTTGTGGTCTGCTAGCAGAGGAAGACATTGGCAAGACGGAAGTAACAATAAATTTAATTATTCAGAAACTAATAGCAATAAAAAAAAAAAATTTTTTTAAATGTTTTAATTGTACTGAAGAGAATTTAGAAATCAGTTAATAATGAATGATTTCCTTTTGTTTAATTTTGATAATTTTAACAGGAGTTGTTGATTAGAAACCCATATAGTAAATACATCTTTATATAAGACGAAGGAGAGTTGAAGTAGTATGCGTGTAGTTTAGTGATCCTAGAAAACAATTTTAAGTAAGAGAGTTGAAGTGATAGACAAGAGGACTACTAGCAAACAGCAGCAGCAGCAGGCGTGTGTGCAGAAGGCAACAACTAGAAAAGGTGCAGCATCTAATGCAGAAGTGTGACAAACTTGCAACTTTCAGTCACAATATTATCATTATTATTATTACTCCAGTATTCTACAAAGCAAGAGAAAGAGAGGGGGGGGACTTAATGCCTGCTGCTTCACAGATGCAAACAATTTTTCAAAGTGTGTGTGTGTGGAGGAGGAGGGAATTTCTAGCTTACAATTAAACTGCCAAAGCCAACTGGAAGCTTTGTGTTTGTGTGTGTGCATAGAAGAATAGTGACGAAAAATTCCATTATCTTATAGAAACATTTTCTATAAAAAGGTGGAAAAAAAACAACCCTATACTCTTATATTGAACACATATACCAAAATAATATAGTATACTGGTCGTATCTAACCAAGAACGAACCAAAATACCATCCTCTTAGAATAACAACTAAAGGTAGAAATTAGAAAGAAATCACACACACACACACACACACACACGTGGCAGAAGAAACGGATTTTCTGTCAAAACAACAAAACTGTTTATTTTAATTGTATTGCTATTTCAAGGTCACGTAATGGAGAGAACTAATAAAGATGAGTTAAAGTAATAACTAAAAGCCAGATAATTACTACGGATTAAGATAGACGTGTCTTGTAGCTGCTTTATATATTTCTGAATGTTGTGGAAATCCAAGCAGAGAGGGAAGAATCTAAGGAACTGGATAAGTAAGGGAAGGGCTATATTATGTGGGATATATAGGGACCAAAGAAAAGATGTTGCTACAATGATAGTATGAGAAATATCTGAGCCCCTCATCAGAGAATAGATCTCAGAATGAAGTAGGTAACAAAGTAAGGAAGCTATAAAACATTTAAGAACACAGGAAACTGTCTTGAAATATTTGCAAAAAATATTTTTTTTTTATCTCTTCCATTAGATGAGTGCTTGGAGAAGTAAAAAGTGAAGTTGAATTTGGTAAGAACTGAACTCAGAATGATAAACGAACAGTTTTAAAGTTGGCAAATGGTCACAAATTTTAGGGGAGTGCATTTAATTTAATTATTGATCTCAACAGGCTTGGCTGTGAGGTAAGAAGTAGGCTTCTCAACCATATGGTTTTGGGTTCAATCCCATCATATGGTGCCATTGGTAAGTGCCTTTTACTATAGCCCTGGGCCAACCAGATCCTTGCGAATGGAGTTGGTAGACGGAAAGTGAAAGAAGTGCTCTGTGTGTGTGAGGGGTAACTATCTCTTCGTCTTAGCATCATTTGATAGTTGTAGATGAGTGTCACAGTCCTACAAGTGGTAATCATACGCTTCAAATCTTCATGGAAACATGTTGTGCCATGAGGAAAGAGATGAGGGTGGGTGACAGGAAAGGTACCTAGCCATAGAAAATCCACCTCAACAAATTCCCTCCAACCCATGTAAGCATGGAAAAGTGGATGTTAAAACGATGATGGTGATGGTATTTCACTGTTACTTTATTGATTCCAGGAATATGGAAGGAGGCAAAGATGATGACCTCAACAAGATTTGAACTTTCAATGTAGTGCTTCACAAAATCAGTTATCTACCACAATAACAATTAGCAATTTCTGGCATGTTAATTGAACCAAATAGAAAATTAATTCCTCAATACAGGGAGGAGGAGGATGAATGGTAAAAATTACACCTGTTGGTTTTGTGATCTACAAATAAAAAGCAATGGCTGTGTGGTAAGAAGTTTGCTTCCCAACCACATGGCTCCAGGTTCAGTCCTACTGTGTAGCACCTTCAGAAAGTGCCTTCTACTATAGCCTCAGACCGACCAAAGCTTTGTGAATGAATTTGGCAGGCAGAAACTGAAAGAAGCCCATCTTACAAACACACACACGTCTGTGTGTAGATGTCCCCATAACTTAGCAGTTCAACCAAAGACACTGATAGAATAAGTACCAGGCTTAGGATCGATACATTCAACTAGAATTCATGAAGACCTGAAATTTCTGAAGGGGGGGGGGTAGTCGATTACACTGACCCCAATGCTCAACTGGTACTTAATTTATCAACCTCAGAAGGATGAAAAGCAAAGTCGACCATGGTTGAATTTGAACTCAGAATGTAAAGACAGACAAAATGTTGTCCAGTATGTTAACATTTCTGCCAAGTCACTGGGTTAATGATGATAATAATAATAATAATGATTTCAAATTTTGGCAAAGGGCCAGCAGCTTCTGAGGGGAGGGGAAGTTGATTACATTAACCCCAGTACACGACTGGTACTTATTTCAACTGACACTGAAAGGATGAAAGGCAAAGTTGACCTCAGCATAATTTGAACCCAGAACATAAAGATAAACAAAAAACAACCAAGCTTTTGTCCCCTGTGTTAATGATTCTGCAAGCTCACTGCCTTGATAATATTCTTTTGTACTCTTGGCAGAAGACCTGAAATTTTTGGGGGGAAGGACCAGTCAATTAATTCGACTCCAATACACAACTAGTACTTAATTTATCAATCCTCAAAGGATGAAAGGCAAAGTCGACCTTAGCAAAATTTGAACTCAGAAAGTAAAGACAGACGAAATACTGCTAAGCATTTTGCCCAGTGTGCTAACCTTTCTGCCAGCTTGCCACCTTACCTTAATGATAAGGGTTGACAAAAATTTCAAAGGACAAGGAAATCCCAATTTCCAACAATAGCATAAGACCCCAAATCTTTCAGATAAGGTTTAATTATTTTATTGATGCTGGAAGAATAAAAAGTGAAGCTGATGTAAGTAAATTTGGATCTAAAAAGAAGAGCATTGCGAAAATAGCTCCAAAGACTTGGTCCTAACATCATAGAAACAAAAACCAGTGACGTCTTCATTCGTTTGCCAGACAAAGAACTGTACTTGTTGTGTAGAGACAATCTTGCCTGGAAAACAATGACCTCATGCTGCTGTGGAGAAACCAGAAGTAGGCTCTTGGCCAAAGCATTACCAAATGCTGCCAGACACCTACTGCTGACAAATTCACTTTTAGCAAACACACACACACACACACACACATCATAATAGATCATAAAATTACACCACATAAAAATTAACTGTAATTTATTTCCCTAATATCATTTATCATCCATTTTCCCACCCTAGTGTAAGTCAGTCTTTTGAAGCTGATTTTCTACAACCAGATGCCTCTCCTGTTGCTGACCCTCACCTCTTTAGAGGCAAAGTAATATTTCCCATGACCAAACATGGATTTTTATGGAAGACAGGAAACTAACAACATCGCATGTACAAAGGCAACGCTTGTTTATAACAATCATGTGATGTGAAGACAAGGGACACACACACACACAATCATCATCATTTAACATCTCTTTTCCTTGCTGGCATGGGTTAGATGGCCTGACTGGGGTTTGTAAGCCAGAGAGCTGCACCAGGCTTCAGTTTGATTTGGCCTGGTTTCTATGGCTGGATGTCCTTCCTAATGCCAACCACTCCTCAGACTGTAGCGGGTGCCTTTTACATGTCACCATCACTGGCCATGACTACGATTTCACTTGGCTTGACATGTCTTCTCAAGCAAATCACCAAAGATCAAAATCATTTGTCATCACCTCTGTGGGACTCAACATCCAGAGATCATGCTTCTCCACCTCCTCCCATGTCTTCCTGGTCCCCCCCACACACACACACACAAAATCCATCTTAGAGGTAATAGGTGCTGCACAGTGGGACTGAAAGCAAGATCATATGTTTGGGAGACAACCTTCTTATCCACACAGCCACGACTGCCTCTATGTGGCATAAATACACAACATTAAAATTAAATATCTTAAATGAAGCTCCATTGAAAATGTCTTGTGAGTATCGGGTTATAAATTGCATGGAAGAGTATGCCATGCCATGAGCCCTCAACTCCTTGAGGGTGTCATAGGTGGGCAGCTGCAACATACAGCATGTCCTGGCAGAGTCCTTCCAGAAGGAAAGAGACAAAAGAAAGAAGGAAAAGGAGAGAGACCCCACTACAATACTGATACTTTATTTACTGACACTCAAAAGGATGAACAGCAAAGTCAGTCTGGGTGGGGATTGAACTTAGAGTGCAGAGAGCTAGAACACTTACTGCAAAGCAATCTATCCAATGCTCAAACAAATCTGTCACATGGTTGCCTAAAAAGAAGGGTTTGGCCATGTGGGTAAGAAGCTCACTTCCCAACCATGTGGTCTTGGGTTCAGTACCACTGTATGGCACCTTGGTGTTTTCTACTATAGCCCCAGGCCAACCAAAGCACTGTGAATGGATTTGGTAGATGGAAAATGAAAGAAACCCATCTTATATACATACACGTTTGTGTGTGTCTTTGTGTTGTGTTTTGTCTTTCACTACCGTTTGACAACCAATGTTGGTTTGTTCACATCCTTGTAAGTTAGTGGTTTGGCAAGGATAAAGAGATCAATATAAGTACCAGACTTGGAAAATGTAAGTACTGGGCTAAATTTGTTCAAGTAAACCCTTTAAGGTGGTGCTCCAGACTGGCAGCAGTCCAATGTCCGAAATAAAACAAGTAAAATAAAAACAAAAAAAGAAAAGATATAATAATACTAACACTAACTTAACTGTAGATTTTCCCATGCCTGGTGTCTTGGAGAAATTAACTGAGCTCCATCAAAACTCACTTCTACAATCGGTGCCAACCCTTCAGCATTTAAAGCAGAGATGGCAGGCCAAAATATTCTGTTTTATCTTCAAACCAGCCAGATCCAGCCTCTCACACCAACTCAATAATGTTATTCTAAAAACAAACAATCACACAATTGAAATCTCAAAACTAGGAGATAATGCAGGATTAATCGAAAACACCATATAGAAAAAAACTGACTCAACTGCTGTACAGAAAAAGCATCAACCTGACAGATGGGAGTGTCGGTGATGGACCCTTCTTGATTGTGAGCAATGAATTTGGTTTTACTAGAATTAACAAGTAGTCCAACATCCGGTGCAGCTCATTCTAGACTATGAAGTAACTGGGTGGAGTTTGATATTGTATCAGAGGGTAAGGTCAATGACCATCAGCAATGTCTACATTGGTCATTTTTGGAGCTGGATGTCCAATCGATCTTCTTTTCGTGAGTGTGGAAACAACATTGCTTAGATTGTTGAAAAACTGGAATCCAAGCTAGATGGAACTTACACCCGAATGTTAAGTGCAGTCTTAAACATATCTCAGAGAACTCAACCCACCAAGAAACAGCTGTATAGAAAATCTCCTGCCTGTTTCCATCATCATAAAGGAAAGGCACTTGCACTTTGCAGGACATAGCTGATGAGCTAAACAAGAGCCGGCAAGTGGTCTAATGGCTATGGATGCCAAAGCATGGCCATGCTTGAGCAGGTTGTCTGAACACAACATGTGTAGATCAACATGGCACAGGCACTAGATGCCTCCCTAAAGACCTCCCTCAACTAATGCAGGACTGAGATGGATGGTGTGTGCATGTTAAAAATATCCAAGCAAGCATTAATGACAATGATGAATCCAAAACAAGGTAAATAAATAAGCATAGCATTCGTAAATAAAGTAATCTGAATGCTAAATGGTTACACCTGGTTTAATAGCAGTGTCCATCAACTTTTGTTGGGAATCTGGGAGTGACAAGAGAACAGAAGGAATTGGAGATGGGTTTTGAATGTTTGCTATGGATTTTCCGTTGACTGATTTTCACTTGCAGAGCTCTACACAACCTGCAGCCATGCTAAAAGATGAGCCAAGGAATCAGGTGAGGGATTATGCAAGTGCACCCCCTGGTGGAGTACTGGGTGGTGGCCACGGACAGTCTTCACAGATTGTTGATGGCTGAAACTTCTTGGAGTTGTAGACGACACAACTTTCATAGCAGAAGTCAGTGTGTCACACATACATTTGTGACAATGAAATATCAAGAGTTCTGTGATTCTGAATGCACAGAGGATGCAATAGAGGCAAGAATATTCTGGTTGCCCCCTGCATGGATCCCTTGCTGAATTACTGGAGTGGTCAAAGTTATTGGCTTTATTGATCACTGATGGACAAAAAGTGACAACTTTATCCATCTTCCACCTCTGTTTACTTTCTATAGCTCTTTCTTTTTATTTGAACCGTTTAGTATTGAAACGAGTCATATCTAGCCTCAATATTCCACCAGATTTATGTTAAAACTGACCAGATCTGACCTCTCACACTTACTCTACAATATCATTCTAAAAATAAGGAATCACATCATGAAAAGGAATAATTTCAAACAATGTGAATAAATAAGCATTACATTTCACAGAGTAATCTGAATGTTAAAGAATTAATTTTACTTTTTTTGGCCAATTCCAGTTCATAAAATTTGACAGGTTATTATTACATTCTGAGTTCAAATTCTGCTGAAGTCAACTTTACTTTTCATTCTTTTGGGGTCAATAAAGTACCAGTTGAGTACTGGGATCGATGTAATCAACTTACCCCATCTCCCAAAATTGCAGGCCTTGTGCTGTTAGTAGAAAGAATTATTATCATCATCATTAAAATGGTGAGCTGGCAGAATTGTTAGCATGCCAGACAAAATGCCTGACAGCATTTTGTCTGACTTTACATTCGGATTTCAAATTCTGGGGTTGACGTTGCCTTTCATCCTTTCGGGGCCAATACATTAAGAACCAGTTGAGTGCTGGGGTCAATGTAATTGACTAGTCCCCTCCTCCCCAAATTAGAGATCTTGTGCATTTAGTAGAAAGGATTATTATTATTATTAAGGTAGCAAGCTGGCAGAATCATTATCGCACCAGGCAAAATGCTTGACAGCATTTTTCTGTCTTTATGTTCAGCGTTCACAAACCACTGAGGTCGACTTTGTCTTTCATCCTTTCGGGGTTGATAAATTAAGTACCAGGGAAATTCTGAGGTTGATGTAATTGACTAGTTCCCTCCCTCAAAATTTCAGGCCTTGTACCTCTAATAGAAAGATTATTATTATTATTATTAAGAAAATTGCATAAGTACAGAGAGGCAGTCAGTGTAGCAAAAGAAACGTTTCAAGTAATTCTTCTGCAACTGTCGTAGCGAATGTAAGCAAGAAAGCTATTGACACTTATTCAAGACTGGTTGTGTTTACTTTCAATTTGGAGTCAATTACAACACAGTTAGTATTGCACCTGCTGTCGTGGAAGAAAAGACCAGGTAAATCTCTTTGAAATAAATCTTGAATACTAATCTCTAATTATTTCTTTCTCCTCTACAAATCATATTCACATACTTGGAGAGAGAGGGAGAGAGAGAGAGAGAGAGAGAGAGAGAGAGAGAGAGAGAGAGAGAGAGTAGCAACTACAGAACAAACTCAGTGACAGAAGTTATCAATTAAGATATTTCTTTTTTAAATTAACACAATTAGCAAGAACAACAACAGCTGTTAAAAATTCTACCAAACGAAGCAGAACACAATAAAACAGATTGTTTCAATACAAGAGAATCACTGTTGTTTTTTATTGTGTAATGAATGCCAACTCCCTCCACACTTCTCTCACCCTGTCTATGGTTCTGTGAGAATGGTACCAACCCAACTATGACCACCCCTACTTCTATGATAAAAATAACTTTCCTGTTTTAAAGTGATCCAACTTAAAACCTTCCATCAAAATTTCAAGTTAATCTATCTTCCAAACACCAGCTCATTTCACTGAATCCTTCGTTATTTTCAAAATTAATTAAATGAAATGCAGTTATTTCAACAGAAATATGGTGACAAAAAGGTTTAACAAGTTTTACATTTTACCAACTTCTGGTAGAAAAAAAAATGTCTTTACAGGAATTAATCATGTACAATGAATGATTATTGTCAATAATAATACAGTACAATTAATCCTAAAACCCAGTCTTCAGCAGTCATGCAATATTGCTCATCTTTTACAATAACTACAGAATCTGTTAGCATGTCACACACACACAGATTTCTTTGACCAGAGTGTTCTGCCAACAGTTATCTCTCACCCTCTCATATGTGTGTGTGTGTGTGTGTGTGTGTCATCATCATCATTTAACATCCGTTTTCCATGTTGGCATGGGTTGGACAGTTTGACAGGAGCTGGCCAGCAGGGTGGGCTAAGCATTTTCCCTGACATGCAGACAATTCTGCCAGTTCACCCCCTTCAAGGTACCAATAATCTTTTCTTCTACAGGCACGAGGCTTGAAATTTTGGGTGAGGGGGGGACCAGTCAATTACACCAAACCCGGGCCTCAAAGTTGGTAGAATTTGAACTCAGAATATAAAGATGGACGAAATATAACTAAACATTGCGCCCAGCATGCTAACGATTCTGCCAGCTCGTCGCCTTAACGACTAATTTTCATTTGGTACTAACACAACCAAGAAGATCAAAATTGTTTGCATTGTTAGATCAGGTTTGTTTTTGTGTTTCAAAGCGGGGGGGGGGGACAAAAGAAACATGGCTGTTTGCAATAAGGCAAGACTTTTGAAGAAGAAATTAACAGATTAACGGTGCTCCAGCATGGCCACAGTCAAATGACTGAAACAAGTAAAAGAATGGCATTTGCTTTGCCTTGAGTGAGAGCCTGAAGACTTTTATGAATTATTCTTATTATTATTATGCCCAGGTCAGACAAAATTTATTGAGGTAGGTATTCTAAGGCAAGATGCTCTACTTTAACAAACTCTTACCTGCTACAAAGGTAATATTTCACCTTGGCTGAGCAGGTGAAACAAATGACACTGCTTGTGTTAATATAGTGCTAATCATTTAGAACTGTCATGTGATGTCAAGACAAGGAGACAAACACACACACATACACAACATTTATATATATATATATATATATATAGGAGTGGCTGTGTGGTAAGTAGCTTGCTTACCAACCACATGGTTCTGGGTTCAGTCCCACTGTGTGCCACTATGGGCAAGTGTCTTCTACTATAGTCTTGGGTTGACCAAAGCGTTGCGAGTGGATTTAGTAGACAGGAACTGAAAAAAGTCCATCGTGTATATATGTGTGTGTGTGTGTCTGCCCCCCCCCCCCCCACCGCTTGACAACCGATGATGGTGTGTTTACATCCCCGTAACTTATTGGTTCGGCAAAAGAGACCGATAGGATAAGTATTAAGCTTACAAAGAAAAGGATCTAGAGTCGATTTCTTCAACTAAAAGCGGTGCTCCAGCATGACCTAGTCAAATGACTGAAACAAATAAGAGTATGTATGTGTATATATATATATATATATATATATATATATACAAGCTTCTTTCAGTTTCTGTGTACCAAATTTACTCACAAGGTCTGAGTTATAGCAGAAGACATTTGCCCAAGGTGGCACAGAGTGGGACTGATTCCAAAACCATGTGGATGGGAAGCAAAATTCTTAACCACACAGCCAGCCTGTTCCTAAAACAAACAGGAATCTGTTACTGTTTTTTAAATTAGCATTGATCCAATTTTTTTTTTATTGCAGAAAGAGAGAAAGAGAGAGAGAGAGACTAATAAAGACTTCATTCTTGAGAGAAATATTACTATTGATGGGGTGTAGGTGATGGTGGAAAATCATTAATCCTATCTCGGTTCTGGTTATTGATCCGATTTTCAAACAATATTTGCTTCTAAATAATTCGCTTTAGAGCTTTTAGGAGTAATTGACAAAATGCTTACGACAGTCGTTCACTCACTGGCTTTCTGAAGCACACACCTTCAGACTCAGATACAAAAAAGAAATAAACTTTTTTTTTATTTTAGTTAGCCTTTTGTTTCCATTTTGCAGAGAATTTATACAGAATGATTTTGTGGATTCTGTAAAACTTACCCAACCCACCACCTGGCAAAATTGAAGTTTGTATCATCATCATCTCCATTCAATGTCTGTTTTCCATGCTGGCATGAGTTGGATGGTTTGAAAGGAGCTAGTAAGGCCAGGGGCTCTGTTTGAACATGTTTTCTACAGCTTGATGCCCTTCCTAACACCAACCACTTCACGGCATGTACTGGATACTTTTTACATGGCACCAGCACCAGTGCTTTGTATCTTCATAAATATAGTTTGTAGAGAAACAAGATTTGTATTCCTGCACTGCTCCATTCAAATCTTTCTATTAACACACAACCAGAGGCAAAAGTAGCAAGAAGATCATAGCAATTAATGCTTCCTCAACAGAGACAGCAACTAATTTGAGTTTTATTAAAAATCAGAGACTATGCTAAGTCCAGAGCTGAAATAACTTGTTTTGCATTATTACTAAGCTATGTAGAGAATCCCAGCAAGCAGAGAAGCGAAACTGCCATCATCATCAGTTTAATGTCCACTTTACCATGCTTGCAGGGGATAGATTTTCACTGACTGGATGCCCTTCCTGTCACCAATCCTCACCTCTTTCCAGGGAAGGTAATATTTTCACCCCCAGACATGTTTTCAAGGGAGACTAAAGCAAGGGAAACTATTTGTATAATGGTGACATCCATTCATAATTATTGTGATGTCAAGACAAGGAGACACAAACACTCAAACATACATACGTGATGGGCTTCTTTCAGTTTCTGTCACCAAATCCACTAAAAAGAAAGCTTTCTCAGTAAACAATGGCAGTTGCTAGATTTCAATGTGACAACAGAGGCTGATGTGTTTTAGCCCCAGGTCAGCTCCAACCGAGCAGATTCATGGCGTGCAGGTAATTGGTTGAATGGTAAAGTGCAACCCAAAGATCTCGTTTCAGACACACCACACCTTTATCTAGCTAAAGACTAAACAGCCAGTTTCACCATGCAGTGATGAATTTTACTCTATCTCTCTCCAGTGACTGGTCTGTACCGAAGCTAAACGAGGCTGATGTGTATAGCAATGAACACAGAGAACAGGTAATGTTGACAACAGATTAAGTCAGAAACGAAGAGTTGGATGCACTTTTGTACAGCATATACAGCCAGCCATGCAAATGTATACAGTTGTCACACAAAATATATAATGCCTACAACTTTGCCACATTATAGTGCACACAGAACAGTTAATATTTTAACCTTGATTTTTTCCCCCTTTTTTTTTCTTCTTTTTACGAAGGCACATGGTCCAGTGGTTCAAGTGCTCAACTCATAAGAACAATTAATTCCTGGACTGGGTGACATGCTGTGCCCTTGAGCAAGGCATTTCCTTTCACATTGCTTCTGCTTAACTGGAAACAAGTGCCAGCCTAGTGTTGGTGCAGCTCTCTCTCTCTCTCTTTCAATGGTTGAGAGGGTTTATGATCACATCACCATTTAACATCCATTTTCCATGCTGGCATGGGTTGGATGGTTTGACTGAAAACTGGTAAGCTGCACCAACTTCCGATCTGACTTGGCAAGGTTTCTATAGCTGGATGCCCTTCCAAACGCCAACCACTCAGCAGAGTGTAGTGGGTGTTCTTAATCCCACTGTCACAATATTTAGAAGGATTCTTTCAGTTCAGTTTTTTGGGGTTTTTCGGTTTTGATTTTTAAAAGATTCTATCAGGTAACGAGTTGGTTTTCAGTTTAACTCTTTCAATACCAACCTGCCTGTGAATGCCCCTAATTTTACAAAGCAAATTCCTCATTTTAAAGCATCTGAATTAAAGTCATCCATCAAAATTCCATGCTGATTGATGTTCCAAACATCAGTTTAACAATGACAAAGTTATTTCAATCAATTTTTCATTATTTTCCAAAAGCAGTGTATTTCAACAGAAATATGGTACCAAAAGGGTTAAGCTGCAGCTTAAAGGGGCAGGTTGATATTGGCTCTCATTGGTTTCAGGTGATATCTTGGTCTCCTGTGACCCTTGTATCAGGTCATGGCCCTTGGTGTCCGTTCATCTTGCCCCTGGGCTTCATGCCTGTGCTGTCATTAACCCTTTGGTATTTAAACTGGACATATCAGATCCAAACATTCAACTTGTTTTAGGTTCAAACTGGCCACTCACACCTAACAATGTTATTCTAAAAATAAGCAATCACACATCATTGAAATTGTGAAGCCACAAGGGGATGCAGAAAAGTTCCTGGCCTTAAAGGTGTTGCGAAAGGCCTGGTTGGAGACCCAGCCTTTTGGGTTCTTTTACAGGGCTTAGAAAAACTGAAGGACCACTGCAATAAGTGTGTGAATCTGTGAGGGGAATATGTTGAATAAAATTATAATTAACCAATCCTCCTATATTTTCTTCTACCCAAAGCCAGGAACCTTTCAGTAGCCCCACCCCCCATAAAGGATAATACATAATTCAAAACAATGTAAATCAATGTCCCTTACATTTGACAGAATAATCTGAATGCCAAAGGGTTAGACACAACCCGACTCACAGAATAATAAAATCAACATCAGATTTCTTCCCTCATTTGCAGACAATTTAGTCTTCTGTAATATTCTTGTTTTTATCCAACCACTCAAAGTTCACAAGGAATTTTTATCTTGCTTACGGCTGGAGATAATCCTTACTAATGGAGGATAAAACTCAACTGATTTATGCCTTAACTACTGGTCCCGTTAGGATTAAGCCTATGAAAATTCTCCCTAACCCTCTCTGGACAGTGCATTACTCTTTTGCAGGTAATTTCGTAAGAGATCCCTGCACTTATTTCTGACAGTCAGGTAGACTACAGCTAATCCTTTTTCCAAAAGTAGCAATGATCTTCGTGGCCCCCTTTTGGATTCAATGCTGGTTCATTACATGTAGCTTTATCCACATAAACTGGACCTAGTGTTGCTAGTAAACCAATCGTACTTCAGGGGCTGCTTGGAACTGCTACACCAGCACTCCAAATGGTACCTAGATACACTGGGGCCACTCAAAGGTAAAGTGTTCTCACATTAAAGGTGTGATAAACATCAACCTCTGCAATGATGATCTGCTACTCTAGCCATGGAGATAAGCCTACAGTCTTATCTCACATTGAAATGCTAACAATAGATTTATTTCACCTCAAAAGCCGTGAGCTCTCAATACGATACTCTATCAAGTCAGTTCTTTCACCCTGCAAGGAGTTCAGTATTAAACTCTGCTTTCTTGAGTACTAAGTAAATCAAAGACAACTCATAAGACAATTTGGGGATCGATTCCCTGTGTCATATAAAGATGACCTGAGATGTATTGACTTCACCACCATCACCACCACCCTCCTCCTCAGTGTTAAGCCTCTCTTAATGAAACACTTATTATTACTATGCAACACAATGCTTTTGTCATGGCTGACTGTTGTTAGTTCATAAACTGCAGCTAATGTTAGTGAGAGGGAAGAGTGTCTTCATTTTCTGCTCTTTTGCTGTTTTTTTTTTCTTTTTCTTTATATAATCCCCTCTTTTATTTTTTTGTATTAGGCAAAACCCTTGCAAATTTTGCTGACCCATTTGTCGGACAGCTTACCTGTCTACCATCCCCTTTCTTCTTAAACCTTTGTTTTCTAAAAAGTTTTTATGACATTAATTCTGGAGCTAAGCAGCTCTGGAAACCATCTGTTTGGAATTAGTCTCAAGCGAATTTAAAATACTGTCCTCGTAAAAAACTTAATTATTGCTATGAAAATATTAAACCCTGATTTTTCTGAATATACTCCAATCTGACATTCTCAATTAAAATCTCACTTCAAAAGGAAGAATGCAAGGTGGGCGCTTGGGTAAAAGACACTATGGCCTCCTTCTTAAAGTCAAATAGTGGTCAACAAAGTGAGAAAAAGAAGAAACATAATAACAATAAAAAATCGTATAAGTAGTAATAATGGAGCTATGTCTGTTATCTTGTATAAGGTCGGTACCAAAAAATATACCAGCAATTTACTGAGGTTTTTTTTTTTTAACTCACAAAGTACAGTACAAGCCAGTGTCATCACTTGCAAGTGAATTTGGCTCTTACTATTTGTTTTTGGTGCCTCTGTAGATATGAGCAGACAGGCACTCTGTCGGCAATCTACTGAGCTAGTAATAGAGACAGCTGCACCCAGCCGAGACACGCCTGGAACAGCATGAAATAAAGCTCATGAACACAAATGCATTGCCTAGCCCAAGAACTGAAAGCACAACCTTCTGATCACAAGCCAACACCCTAAAATACACACAAAGATATACACATATACAGGTAGAATCTTTATCCTGTCAAACAAAACATCCTGCAGTAGTTGTTGAGGCTCAAGTAACAAGTTCCAACAACCTCCAAAGTTAACACAGCCACCTTTCACCCAGCTGATAAAATAGAGTACCAGTCAAATACTGGGTCTAATCCCCTGTCCTTAAAATAATTGCTGGCCTTTTGCCTAAATTAGATATGCTACTCTTTCTCCACTACCACTCTCCTCTAATTCTCTCTCTCACATATATATAATAATAATGAATATAATTCCAAAACTTACAGGGAAAAATTCAATTTAACAATTTTAAATAAAATTTCACAATATATATGTATATAATTTAGAGAAAAACCACTATTAAACAATTCAATAAAGAAAGATTATATATATATATATATATATCAAATACCGGTATCATGAAGAAAGCACCCTGTACAGTGGTTGGCACTGGGAAGGGCATCCAGTCTTGGAAACTATGCCAAAACTGAGACAGACCTCCACCCCCCACCCCACTCACTGAATCCTGTCAAACTGTCCAACTCATGGAAATCAGACATAAACTGATATATATATATATACATACATACATACATACATACATTTCTTTACATTTATATACAGATGTATACATATATCTGTATATACATCCACACACATTAAAGAGCCTTACACACGCACGTGTCCGTGGTTGGATGAATTTCTTCCTAACGTAGAAGCCAACAATTATTGAACCGCTAACCGTCTCCTCTGCTCACAGTTAAAAAACTATAGAAACACAAGAAAGAAAGAAATAAAAAACAGCTTTTACCAAAAATACTAACAAACATACATTGCTCCATTATAATGGCTTATATGTCGAGCAATATCGTTCTGCCTTAGTTATGATAGAAAAAAAAAAAAAAAGACCAAACTTTCACAACTATGCCGCTAAATTGCAGTAATTTCTGGCCATGGCTAATGCAAACGCCGAGTCTTCGGCAGCACACGAGTAATTTTATAATACAACTTTGCTGCTTCTAACCTAATCCAAAGCGAAACATCTACGCTGAAATGTTTGTTGCTGCACGTTTCAAAGCCCGTGAAGCGAGTGACAGAAGCCAAAAACCAGTTGAAATATTTTGAAAAACTCCAATTTCAATCGGAAAAGTATAAAGTACCCAACATGGCCGACTCATGTATGTGCATGCAGCTCGCACCTGAATGTGGACGTGTGCACGCTTGGTGCATTCCAACGTATGGCTATGTGGATATATTTCTACGTATGTTTCTGTGGTCGGCAGTGTGCGAGTGTGTACATGCAGCATATATATATGTGTGTGTGTGTGTGTGTGTGTTTCCTGCACCGGAATGCGTTTCTATCTGTGCTGTACGTCCGTATGTCAGATCTGTGTATGGCTACACATGTGAGACACACGCACGCACGCACTGAACAAGTCGGCAGGAGTTTAAAATTAAATGCTTTATTAATAATTTGTTTTGTTATGACTAAGCAGAGAGCAGTAAGATTTAAAAGGGAAGTGGGATACAGGAGGGGTTCGATGGCTTTCACAACCTCCACCCCCAGCAGACAACTACGATCAAGTAAGGAAATGGGGGTGGGGGGCGACGAACATTTGTTGAAAATTTTCGATCATGGAACCAAAAACTCCGCCGTTGATTAGAAATTAAAGAAAAAAAATGTTATTTTAAACAGACTGGAATCGGATCGTCACTTATACACTCACCTAGCTCTAGAACTAGTTCACAGGTTAACTATGTGAAATCACGGGGTAGATAATTAATTAATTAATTATCTAGCCTGGTTACACATGTAGGTTCAAAAACATCTGCCATTATTATTATTATTATTATTATTACTCGCCCGTGTGGCAAATAAACCATCATCATCATCTACAGCTATTATTACCAGCAACTAAAGATGGTCTGAAGTTATTCTGCACAAGTCCTAATTTAAAATTATATGTAATCGAGCCAACGAGGTCTGCTCGATCTGCTAGTAACAGCAGCAAAATCTTCCTCAATTCACACATTACCGTTTTAACAACGAAAGATAAAAATTAGACAATGCAACACACGACAGTTATACAAAAACAGCCAGGATGGTCGTGGCTGGAACGCCTTTGATCCTACAGTAACACAATCAGTGCTGACCAGGAGGCTAACACTCCGCAAAAAAAAAAAAAAGAAAAACTTGTTCTATTATTGCTACTGCTGCTACTACTACTACTATACACCCGTTCAGGATGAAGTTCCGAAGATATATTCGCCAGTTATTTACGAACAGCAGCGAAACATGAACACACACACCTCCACAGTATGCGATTCCGTATAAGTTGCCGACTGAAGAGAGAGAGAAGAAAGAAAAAAAACCCCCACACTTGTTCCCGTTTCATAAAACAAGCACTTACGGTTAATAAAGGGGGGAACACACTAAAAACCAACGCTATTATAAAATATCTGAAGTTGCTTTACATCCCCCCCCCCACTTGCTATGTATGTATGTGTTTGTATTTATATATATATACATTCGTATGTATGTATAACTGTAATTGTAAGGGATGGCGCGGGGCCTGGAAAAGGAGAACATTCCGATGCGATCAATGAAAACACGAATAAACTTAAAAACCCATTGCAACAAAATATACCACGTTCTGCACTTAACACGTTAAAGGTTTAACACACACACACACACACACACAGGTACGTGTATTGCAACAAAATATGCAATCTTCTACACTGAACAAATAAAAGGTTATATATATAAATATATAATTATACAAATATTCTAAAGTTCCCTACACAGCATCTAATTAATTATTACTGACAAAAAAAAAAGGCGAAATATTTGTATTTCGTTAGTCAAGTGGGAAATTTAATGCACTTCTCTCTTTTAATTTATGAAATCTGTTAAAAATTAACATTTATTTCCATTCCTTCCGCAAAAGCTAAACACACGCACTTAGGTATATACAACAGCTGAATTATTTATTTTTAAATCTTTTTTTAAATAAATATTTTCTTACACAGAATTCCAAATTTTAATTGTTCCTTTTCTTTTTTGTCTTTATTTTAGTTTTAGTTTTTCTCTTCCGATTTTCGGAAACATTAAAATGCATGATTGTTTATCGAGTAAACTATTATTTCCAGATGCATACTTACTTAAAACATTTCAACATTTGTTTTGATATGGTGCTACAGAAAATAAACAACAAAAACTTGAAAAGCAAATCGCTGAAACGAAAGTGAAAGTAATGCATTCAAACAGGCAAACACAAAATGTTTGTAGCTCTATTATTACTACCAATACAACTATTATTGTTATTATGTTTCTTTTCCTCACTCCGTCGACAACTATTTGACTTTAAGAAGGAGGCCATAGTGCCATTTGCCCAAGCACCCATCTCGCATTCTTCCTTTTCTGCATGACAATGTCACACGTACTCGCCACGGAACAACGGGGGAATGCTACTATTTCGTCTACAAGAAGTCAAAACATGGTTTATGTAACTTGTCTAAAAGTAGGAGAGATAGACAGGCAGGAATTATTATAAGTACAGCTGTAATTTATTAGAAATGTTTTCAAAGCACACAGTCGTAGCATATCAATATTAAATCACCTTTTATTTAGTTGTAAAGCGAGCGACTAGTTTAATAATGCAACAAGATCAAGGTCGAATTTTTAGCTTGCTCTGAAATATAAGTCTTTCTACACTTCAAACTAATTCTATAAACCATCTTCACACACACACACACGTGTATGTGCGTATGTATGTATCTTTTATTGTTGCTCATCAATTTTATCTTATTGGTAAACTGTTGAGCTCCGTTGAAGCCGATTATTAAGAATTTAATAAAATTACAGCAACGGAATTTTCTATTACATCGCCACACAACGCATTCACAGAATGGTAAAAACAAAAGCAGCAGAATGAAGAAGAAATATGAAAGAGTCAAAACGAATTTCTATAGAATTCATTTGTAATTAAGTTGCTTGTTTAATGGAATTTATTAATTGCACCAAAACTGTCAAGTCTTCATCGAGTGAAATCTTACAGGTTGGTGAAGTTAAAAAAAAAATTCTGTAAGAGGTGACTCTGGCACACACCATATTAGCAACACCGTCGTCATATTTAATTTCGTTTCATACCGACGTACATGCATTACACGTATGTGTGTGTATATGACATGAAGGGAATGTTCCAAAAGTTTTGGACCTGGTTACGAAATATAAATAAAAACATTCATTGTTTCCCCTCCTGTCATGTATGATGGGCTAAAAACTTTTGGAACACGCTTCCTATGTCCAAAAAACTACCGGGGAACAGATTTTGACCAATATATTTATAGAGCAAAATATATAAAGGTGAAAGAGGGGGCGGTATTCGATTAACAGTTATCTTCTCAACGAAATGTGCCTGACCTTGCCTTGCTGATGTAATTATATATATATATATATATATATGGGGGATAGAGGTTGTTAGTGACTTCGGAGTTTCATTTAGCTCCCTATAGGCAGACACTCTGATAAAGGCGAGCAAGATGAAACTTCGAAATCACAATCAACCTTTTACTTGTAAAAATTAATACTCTTCTAAAAAAAGTATTGAGTAATGCTTTAGTTTAATGTTGAATAGTTTTCTTTATTATAACTTCAAATTAAAACAAATATTAAAGCACACCCACACACACGGGGGGGGGGTGTTTATCCCAGCATTAACTGCGATAAAGTCGATTGCTTTTGACATTCCGTGATCAAAGACTAATTCCTGAAATGTGAGGTTTCTAGAGAAGTCCCCCAAGCTTCGAGAATGAAATTCTACGTTGAAACCTTTTGCACGACTTGCTGGAATAAGATATTCTATAAATTGGATACTTTCAATAAACTACCAAATAAAATCACCATGGAATAAATATCGAGGTTTTATTTTTGTTTTAATTTTATATTCAAGATGACACTCGAAGCGAAAAGATTTTCGCCATCAACCCTTAACACAATACACACACATTTACAACTACACGGAAGTATATACATAATTAGCAACATTGATGTCAAACACAAAATCACAGGTAAAAAAAAAAGAAAAGGAGAAAGGTTACGTCTTTTATTTCTGAAGGAACTGATTAAAATTTAATTGTCCCCCCCCCTCCTACTTTCTATTCATAATAAAGCAAGGCTTTCACTTTCGCAAAAGAACTTCTTCCTTCGCTGCGAATTTTCGTCCTTGTAATTTATTAAGCATTTTAATATTGCTACATTCATGAAAAATATGCTCTGTCAACTGTCTTATTGTCGTCCCCAAATGCAAAACGTACCGTAATTTCCTCTAAGTCACAGAAATGTGAACAGTGGCAGAAAATTCTCCTTGCAATTCGAACAAATATTGACTTTTATATATAATTCTCATAACTAGAGCATTTTCATTATTGTTGCTCTAAATTATGTTTGGTAAACTAAAAGGAAAGCCAAAGTTTGCCAAACTGACGATGTTTTTATACTCCAAGATCGTTGAAGAACATCAGATGCTTGGGCTTTCTTATTTTACTGGAGACAGATAAGTTTGCAATGAGAACATGCTGGTTTCTAACTTTGCGATTCGGGTATAGCAGCCGTTATTTATTTTATTGACACTGGAGAGACAAAAAGATACAATCTAAACCGACGCGATTCGAACCCAAAGCATAAAGGCACCGAACCCCCATCGTTGCCCTCCTTTATTGCCAATCCACAAAAAGAAAAACACTCAAGTCTTCAATATGTAAGCTTTGCAAAATCCGGATGTACATATTTGGAGAATTTGGAGACTATTTTGATATGGAAAATATTTTGGACCTAATCCCTTCCTACGCCCTGCTTCCCTCCCCAATATTGGTATTTAGTTCCAAGTCAGTACTGACCATGCAAACCGAACAGGAAAGGAATTTCAGCCGCCACCATACCTTTTCCCAAGGCACATTCCACCCAGAACCCTTAAAACTGCAGGGGGTAATTTTAAAGAGATTTAACTGCTATTTCTAGGACGATAAATCGAAAACTGATTTATAGTCGACCGAGATAGATAAATAAACGAATTTCAGTTTTAGGTTGGGACATTTTGGATGATTTTTGCTACTGAATCCAAAATGGTGAGCCCTTGAGTTTTTCACACTAAGTAGGGGATAAAACAAGATTTGCGCAGTTTACACAAAAGAGTTTTCAAGTGTCACAAACTTGTGGATAGAAATTAAAATAGATTTAAAAGCGTTAATACTTGAAACGGAGGCTAATGTAATATTTGTACACCATTCATTTATTCTATATATATATATATACACACACACACACACACTCTTATATTTATAAGTTGATCTCAATGGAAGTAGGCACAATTTAACATTTGAACATGGTAACACTAAAATAGAAATTTGTTAGGGCTGACACAAAATGACCCACCCAATAGATACGCACCGAGACACCCAAATAATTTTTTAAAATGTACGAGACTTTAATATTTCTGTTACAAGGCGGCGATCTGGCAGAAAACGTAAGCACGCCGGACGAAATGCCAACGAACATTCCGTCCGTCTTTACGTTCTGAGTTCGAAATTCGTCGAGGTCGACTTTGCCATTCATCCTTTCAGAGTCGATGTGATCGATTTATCTTAGTTTCACCGAAATTGCTCGCCTTGTTCCAAAATTTGAAAGCAATTCTTAACTGTTAGCAAATAAGTTATAGGACCGATGGATTAATAAACTACTTAAAATCGGAATCGAGCAGGAAATCAATAAACGAAGAACAGTGGCTTTCGAGTGATGTTGAACTTTCTTTTCAATTATCTCTTTCTTTATTCTGAACATGTTTAATGCTTCCTAAGCATGTCAAAAAGATGCAGACACCATCAGCAGACTTTAGACTGGTTTCAATTTCCCGGAGTGATGACAGCCCTGTACTCCTTTAAAGTAATAAAGAGTACGGGGAATAAAAGTCTATTAGCAAAATAGACATTAATGAAGGCATATGTACAGTTTAGGGACTCGATCACGAATTCATACTTTTCAAATAAATTTTGCATGGATAAGTTTTTGAGGGTGTAGATAACAATTATGCTGATAGTATTTAATCTTTTTTCTTTTTGCTTGAAAGAGTTTTTGATAATTCTCTCATAACTTTTTAAAAATGGATATCGAAATAAATCCTTAAAAAAAAATTTTTTTTTTTTAAAACGAAAACATTAAACTTATAGAAGTTGGTGGTGGGAAGAATGATCCGAAACTCGTCCGAAAGTATTTTTGTTTATGGCGTTCCTACTGAATAGCGTCGGAAATTATCTGGTAAAGAAAAAAGAAAATAAAAATCCTAATTTCTTCGGTTGTGCATTACAGATTACGAATCTGGACCCTTCCTTCGGTGTAAGTTTTGGGGTTTTAGTCTTTCGTTATGAAAAAAAAAAAATAATCAGGTTTACATTTTAAATATCCGGGGTTCTGAATCTTCAAAAATATGTATAACTTTTTTAAAATATTAATTGAAAAAAAAAAAAAAATTCGAAAAAATTCAAAATTGAAATATTACAGAAAGTATCCCCCACGATACTTCCTTTTAGTTTTTGCAGAATTATAAATCTATGATTCATAAAAAAGAAATTGCGATTTCCTATAAGTTATTCTTCAAGAACACCGTTTTTTAAATCTTCTCTACAAAATTCCATAAAAAAAAAAAAAAACCTTACACAAATCAATACATAACGTCATTAATTTTCATAAAGTTGGATGGTGGGGCACCAAACTGTAGTTATACCGACGTGCACACACCAATATGACCCGCACCCAACTTTAATTCTTCATAACTGTCAGAAAAATGGCTATTTTGGAACGAACTTTTCTACAATGACGTAAATTACAACTGTATTGAAATTTGATGTAAAAAAATGATAAATTGGTAAACGAGCACACATACATACAGATAAACATATATCGCCAAATTTTGAAACAATTACGTGTATCAGTGTAGACGTGTGTATGTCCACTAATTTTTTTTACACTAAATTCCGATGTAATCTTAAGCTACAACACCCGATGGGTACTTGTACAAAGTTGCATTAAAAAAAATACCTATTTTTCTGAAATTTATGAGGAAACAGATTCGGTAGGAAAATGCACTGTAGACTGTGTGTGTGTGTATATATATATATATATACACACACATGGGGGTCACTTCTTATAAACCGAATGAAGCAAAAGTTTTGAAATGAATCGTGTCCAACAGAAGGGAATAGAATAAAACACAAAGAACGAACACCAGACCAGTTTTTAAAAACTGAGGCATCTTCATTATCTAATTTCAGGTTAATTACACTAAATTTATTAAGAGAGCTACATCTATATATATATATATATATAATCATAGTTTTGGTTTCAGACACGATACTAGTATTTCGTATTATTGCTTTTTCTTTTTTCCCACCTGGCAGTGATTGTACAAAAAAGAAATAAATTTTGATTTATGATTTCTAGAAAACATCGGGCACATGAGTGATTAAAAAGTTTAGCAAGCATTGGAAGATGTCCTGGGAAATAGAGACGAAGTCATTCAGGAGAAAATAACCTAAAATACAGTGAGATACAGCAAAAAAATTAAATAAAGATAATTGTCAGAATAGAGGGAAATAAATACACAGTAAAAAATGGAATTTGAACGACTTACTTATCTGATAAAATATAATCGTCCCGAGAACGGAAAGATAGTGTATGTACGTGTGCGTGCGTGCATATATATATATATATAAAGACAGGTATGTTAAATAATGTGAAAGCATGAGATAGAAAGGCCCATGAAAATGAGAGAAAGAGAATGAATGGAAAAAGACAAGAGCGAAGTCAGTCAAAATTGGCGCCTTTCAATCATGATTACAACCGGACATCAAGTACTGTCAGTCAATGTATGTCTATTACACACACAAACACGTTCTATCTACTAGCAGCATGATCTGGTCTTAAATATAATCTCATGCAGCGATATCCAATATTTAAATATAATCCCATGAAATTTACTTAAGTTGCTTTAAAAAAAAAAAACAAAAGGTTCTGACAATGTTTCAATTGGTCTTAGGATGTCGATTTTACTCAGTAATTGTTATATCGAAGCCAACCAGAAACAAAAAAAACACGGTTTATGTTGAGTTCCATAAAAATTTACAAATTGAATACAGAACAGAAAAATAATAAAAATCTACGTTTTCTATTTTCTACGAAAACATCCAGTGTTATTTTTAAATGTCCTAATTTACATAATTTCTCTAACTGCAATTATTTTTTTTTTTGTATGTGACTTTTCCCTCCAATGTCTACAGCAATGTTTGACACTTGCTTTTAGATCTTGTCACAAGCTTAAAAGAACAATTACGGGGACAGTCCACATAGCCCCGTGACCTTCTCATCGAAAAGATCCGATCCCTGTATGTATATATTCACTTATATGCCAGCACTTATTAATAAATGTTTTTGAGGTTTAAGGCGGCAGAATCTTTTTAAGGCGGTTTTTGCTACGGTAATTTAGGTTCTGAGTTCAAACCCCGCCGACGTCAGCTTTGCCTTTCATTCTTTCGGGCTCGATAAAATAAAATCAAGGGACAGTTCTTTTATACTCCAAATTTCAAGCCTTATGCTTATTTCAGAAAGCTTTATTTTCTTTTCAGCGCAGTTTTTGTTGTAAGCTAAAGTCCCACCGAGGTCAAAAGTAAGTAGCAGATGTAACCGACTGCATCCCTCTCGCTAAAATCATTGACCGTGAGGCAAAATTTGAAACAACTATTAGTTTTATGTTCCCAGTGAACAACAGCTAGGGTCTCCGAAAGAAATTTAACAAATTTGAGGACCTCAAATGTCACAAGTGTTTTGACCCCAACTCTCAGGTAGGGGCCCCGGACTGAAGTACCAGCCGAACATGCTACGTTTGGGCTCAAAACGTGATGAAGAGAAAAGAGAAGATGGAAGAGGAAAAACGTTTATAATATTGCATACATCAAAATAATATTGCTATTAAAACATCCAAACGTCAGTCACCTCTGATGTCATTCACATTCGGCTAAATTTAATTTCTATTTTTAATTATTCAAAAAGAATCGAAGAATTGTGTAAACCTGTTGCAGCGTAGAAATATAAATGTCATTGAATTTTAAAATTTTATAAGCTTCATTAAATCGAGGCCTGCATTTAACAATGACGCTGTAAAAATTTTAAATCTCACCTATTTAACACCATCACAATACAAATTTATTATTATCACAAAGCATCCGAAAGAAACTGGTATATATTTTACAACCAAGCATAAAACAGCCACATCGTTAACAAACCACTTGTATATTTTATTCATTCGGTGAAATGAAATGGAAAGTAGTTGATGTATCTAGTTTAAATAAACATCAAACGTGCATGTAACCTTGAAATATAACAGTTTGACGATATTAAAATATATAAATCCCAGCTGTCTAAACCCATAGAACCAAAATAGAGATGAATAGAGCAAGAACTTGGCTGAAAACAGTTTAGCGACAGATTAAATGGTTTTGCATTTCGCTTCGTGCCTCTGCATCGAATTTCAATGCAATTAGAGTAAAGTTCTGTCTTTTATCTTCCTCGGGATCGATAAAAATTAGTAACAAGCGTGTGCTATATATATATATATATATATATATATATAGATATATATATATATAATTACTATTAAAAGTTGAAGCGTTCACAAAACACGGAGGCCAATATTTTACAAAATCAATTAATTCCCTTTTTAATGAGAAATTCTTTTCTTTCACTGAGGTTAATCGAAGATACTTAAACGGGTCGAGAAATTTTGTGTTACATTTTCAAGATGAGCCACTTAAACGGTCCCATGGAAATTTGACAGTTAATTTACAGGTAACAACAGAACTGAAAGAGAATTTACTAAAGACGAGGGGAAATTGTCGATAATTCAAAGAAAAAAAAAGTTGAATGAAAATATTTGAAAAATTTTCTAAACGCATGTTTTTTTTTAAAAGTCTTCTATTAAGTCTTCACCTAGTTACTTATTGATTCTAATTAATTGGTTCTGCAAATGGTAGCACAAAACATAATTTGCAAGACAGAGTAAATAAATAGATATGAAGATTTGTAAGGCTTTAAGTGAAATGTCCCCTAATCAGACAGAACCTGGACTTCAGAATACAGTGGACTTTACCAAAGAATACATAAAACGATTACGATAAACAAGGGAGACATTAATAACGTTCCTCGCCCAAAATTGACAAATTTCCACTTTTCACCAGAATTTAAAATAAAATTAAAGAAAAGATAATTCATGCTAGAAAACTTCTCAAAATTCCTTAGAATGGAGGTTTAAAGGTGAAGAATGCCATTTCCTTATATATACACTTAAAGACTTAATAAGAATGGTAAAGCTCCAGAATAAATTGCTTTCCCTTAGTTTCTTTTAACTACGACAGCCAATATAATAAAACAGAATGAATATTAACCAAAAAAACAAAGTCAACAACCCCTCTCCCGAAAGGCCCAATCTAGAGATGTTTATAAAACATTGTCAGGAAGACGAAATTGCAATATCCTGAAGCCTTCAACATTTTGTATTTGAATCCCGCCAAAATAAAACACCAATAAAGAACTAGTGTCGATTACGAAATTCTTCCTCCGAAATTCTGTGATCTTCGAGCCAAGGTTGTAATTACATTGACTGCCACAGATAGAATGACTGAAAGAAACAGTAGCACCACGCAGAAGATACTTCGTTGGTATTTAGTTACGCCCCTTTATGTTCCAAGTTCGAATCCTGTTGAAGTCGGTAGAACACACACGAAACCGATCAAGTACTGCAGCTTAATGGCTCAACTTTTGTCAGCCAGCAGAAACCATTCTTGCTTGCCTTCAGACTATGCTTTGCAAATACATACACAAATATGGTTATATCTATTTCAATGAATCTCTTTATATATAATGAGTAGTTATACGCAGTTTTATATGCGTGTCGGGGTTGGTGTGTTTACGTCCGCCTAACTCAGATGTTCGTTAAACAGAATGATATGAGTGCCAGGCTTTAAAAAAATCTAAGTACTAAGGCCGATTCGTTCGACTAAAATTCTTGATGGCAGTGCTCCAGCATGACCGCGACTGATACAAGCAAAAGATATATATATATCCGCTTACAATTAAAATGTAAATGTTTTGTGTTGCTGTGTGGAAAGAGGGACTCTCCGATCTTTTTAAGAATTTGTTTTTATAGTTGTCTATTTTCATGTTGTTTTGCATCCCCCCCCCACACACACAAACTCCTCAAGAAACGCGAAAAGCTATTAAACTCAAGGATTCACTAAGGGATCCACAATACACCCAATCCACATAAATATAATTCTCTCGCTGCCAAACGAGAGAATTATATTGTTTATTTGTGACTGGTGAAAGTGAAAGTGGTGGAGGGGGGCACACATTATCTCAGAAATCGTCTTCATCTTTGTGATCGAGTTTACAGAAACGATAAAACGCCGGACTGAATGATTGGTAGCCATAATGTGAGTTCGAGCCCTTTACAAGCCATGGATAAATAAAATAAAATAAAGTGAGCTGGAGGAAAGGACGTGGGCGGCGGGGTTGATTGTCAAATTATTTTGCACTCTTTAGTTACGTCCCTTTATGTTTTGAGTTCAAATTCCATCAGAGACCGACTTTGTAGTTTTGTGTCCCCAGTCGACCTCTGCACTACGTTGAGGGCCATTGATTTAATCGTTCTGCGTTCTGAGTTGAAATACACAAGAGCCGACTCTTCCTACATTTCTATGTTGCCGAAGACTAGGTCGTTGGATCTACTTGAGCCACATTTCCTGGTAACAGCGTCTGTACAGTTAGGTTTGAAACAGGTTTGTTTTATTAGCTGCTTATATACAAGCCCCAGGTTTGTCCTAGTGGTGCAGACCTATGATCAAATGTGTTCCAGGCGTGATCACTTTGTCTTTTTTGTGTGTATGTATATATATAACATCATCATCGACTCTGTCGCCAACAAACATACAGAAGGATATGATCTGAAGGAGATTTGGCAGTTATTTCTAGCAGATCGACAACTGCAAAGGTCCTTTAAACTTTTTGGTTGAAGGCGTCGCGAATGAGAGGATCCAATCTTGATGAAAGCGTGAAGGGTAACATATAAAAAAAGAAAAAGAAAAACCAATCTAATTCTAGAATATAAGAAGAACAGGTGTGGAACGTGTCGGCGGCATGTGAATTATATTTCATTTTCTTCCTCAGCGAGCACCAGTCAAAGTTACCGGAACCAAACAACGGCGTTTAATGACACGTGCTCGCTTTCAAATCGGAAAGCCGGCTGACAACCGCTTCATTTAAAACATTTATTAAACATATATCATACTAGTCGTTAATAAACTTAACGAAAAATTATATTAAATACACTTTCACATCGTCAGTCAAGACACGATTCGGAGATTTCTGTTATATTTCTGCTTTCAGCACCAAATCAGTCCCAATGTCGACCAGTCCGAACATCAAAGGCTTTCCCATCTTTTATTTTTATTTATGTTTTAGCTACAATAACCAAGAACATTATTCGACGAGTCACTTCTTTTTCTTTAGACGGACAAATTTGATCTGATCATTTCTTTCTAGCAAGTCCACTGGCTGCATTATGTCTCATGTGCTTTGGACCCAGTGAATTTAAGGGTTGTTTTTTTTTTCAATTTCACAGCTAAATATGAATATAATTGTAAATGAGAGGTTCTAATGTTCTCCGACAACGATGATGAGAGCAAAAAATTATAGAATTTATTATATCCTACGACTGGCAAAACATCAAATATAAATGTCCGTCGGGTTAGGGGATAAATATGCTTTTTCCACGAAGATCTTAATTTAATAATGAAAAATAGTTAACTATACGACAACGAAGTTGTCACGTGTCATTTATTTTGGAAATGAAGGTTTTTTTAAAGTTTCTGGACACCAAAACCTAAACAAACGCAGAGATATAAAAGAAAACCATTAACAACAGAATTTACCTGACCAGATTAATAATTTTAATTATAGAGAAGCTTTAATGTTTTCTATTGATGCGTATATAATGTCATGTGTATATATGCGAATTATTCATAAATTGCTCGGGTGTCGCTCAGCTCCATCCTTAAGTTTTTGGGCACCAAATACAAACGTCAAAATCTGAAAACAGTCGCTGGGTGAAACGTGGTGTTTGTTTCATTCGGTAGAAACGGCACGAAGACTGTAAATAAATAATATCTGTTGGGACAAAGTGGTCATGACTGAAGTAAATCGACGTCTATCTGGGATCGTTTCAAAGTGAACACAGAAAACTTTTACGGCATGTGAAGTGCGGGACCCGGCCAAAACCACATGGAGGACTCGGCATCGACTCATAGGAATTCTGTTAACAACCAACTGTTTGTGGCCTCCGAACTTATGTTTGGATTGTTACATACTTATTGCTATTGCAGTACATTTTAAAATGCATTACTTCATTTAATGACAAATTCATTTAATAACAATAAATGAGCAGGGTTTGATTAATAATTAATAAACAGAATTTCTTCCGTTGAGATGGATTTGTTTTTGAAAATAAACATGCTTACAATGACAAAAAAAAAGTAAATTTAGTTTAGACATACCGAATAGTAAACAGACAGTTGATAAAAGTTTTCAGTGAATATCTACAATACAATCGATGTGGTGTGGCAACACATTAAACAAGGACATTTTTGAATTGTTCCTCTCTCGCTTCAAGGAAGCAGACATATTGAAAATAACAACTCGTGTTGCACTCACTCCTCCTCCTCCTCCTCCCACTTCAGCCTTCTCGATTGCTGCTGCTGCTGCTGCGCACTTTCACTTTCCCTCTTTCTAATCATTTTACTCTCTCTCTCTCTCCTTCATACCCTCTGCTTTACTCTCTCTCTACGTCTCTCCCCCTTTCATTAACACACTCCTTCTCTCTTTCCCTCTTTTTCAAAAAGAAAAAAAACAAATTACTCCGCGCTATGTGAGAACATCGTTTTGTTGGGGGAGAATCAGCTTCTTCCATCTTGGTTGTCTCACTTTGCTTTTTCTTTATTCACTTACACCAAAACACACAGAAGCTTTAACACTTGTTTAAAGACTTGATTTTTTTCCAAACAATTTCCAAACAACATCTTTATTCAACTTGATAGGAAAAAAAAAAGCACATTTTTTTTTTCATAATACGCGTTGAAAAAGTAGTCCTGCACAAACCTCGATGTTTTGCATCCGGGTATTTTGTCCGGTCTCCGAACCATGGAAGTGATCGGATGAAGAAGACATGCGGAGAGAAAGAGAGAGAGAGAGAGAGAATATAGTTCTTCTAAGTAGTCGTCGTTTTAAGTGTGACTTACAGCTGCGTTTCGATTTCCAGTCGATTCTTTTTTGAAATAGCAGTCCAAACAGTCGAGATGTTTGGTCGAAATGACACCAGCGACTTGTTCGAGTCGGGATATTTTGCAACAGGCGCGGAAGAAAGTTATTCGGCCAGAGACGGCGGAGTGGTTTTCTTTCTAGTCGTCGAATGTTAAAAGAAACATTTTTGGGGGTTTAAAAAAAACAAAACATTCTTATTTGTTGTTTTCCTCAGCAGACGATCGCCAAAAAACGACAGAAAACCCACCAAAAAACACACCAAATTTTTTTTTTTTTTTTTTTACAATCATTTTATCCTAAACAAAGACTTTTTAAAGTGAACACACACAAAAAAAAAAAAGTTTTTTTTTTCCTCTATTTTCTTCTCTGCTGTATTATTATTATTATTGTTGTTGTTGTTACGGCGAAAGATGGCCAAGGAAGATCTGGATAAGATTCAGGCGGAACTGAAGGCGGCCATACAAAACCATCAGGTTGTATACAAACTTCATAAAGCAAACTCTCTCTCTCTCGCTTCTTCCATCCATCTCCCTTCTTTCTTCAAAATCAATTATCCATCATCTTCTCATTCACCCATCACAACTTTCTTCTTCTTTCTTCTTCTCCTTTCTTCTTCGAGGCCGATCGAACAACAAACTAATTTTAACTTATTTATTTCTCCATCTCCTCCCCTCCTCTTCTTCTTCTTCTTCTTCGTTTGTTGTTTTCCTTTAATCTCTTCGATTCCTCTTTCCAAATTCTTCTTCCAAATTCTTCTTCCAAATTCTTCTTCCAAATTCTTCTCCCAAATTCTTCCACCTGGTTCCAACTTCGTCTCCGACCAATTCCATCGACCGATTCCATCTTCGTTCCTTTCTCCTTTAAATAAATCTCTTCAGATTTGCGATTTCTTTTCTTAAAAGGAAAAAAAAAAAAAAAAGAAACCCTTTCATAATTATGTCGTTGATTTGTCTCTAATTTTAATTTATGTATGTATATATATATATATATATATATATATATATACACATACGTATGTATATACATATACATGTATATATTCTACGTGTGTTGTGTATCGCGTTTAACTGTATAACTATATACACACATACACATAGATGTGTGTGTGTGTATATATGTATATATATATATAAAAGGTTAATGCGTTGTGTCGCATTAAATAAGTATATCTCTTACTGTATATATATATATGTGTGTGTATAAATAATTTGTGTCGCATTAGTGGAATGTGTATATATGTATGTATATAATGTATATAAAGAGAAAGAGTTTGTATTTAAAAATATATAGTTCTGTATGTGCATTTATATATATGTGTGTGTGAGTGCATTTATGTATGTGTGTGTGTGTATTGATGTAGATACATAAAGACGTGTGTGTGTGTGTGTGTAAAGTAAAGTTATGTGAGTGTGCGGCGGCGGCGGCGCCAGTTGTGAGAGAGAAGAAGAAGAAGAAGATGTGTTGTGTTGTAATATGTTACATCTTGCTTCACACTCGTACTGTGTTGTGTATGTATACATACAGACCTACGTATATATATATATTATAATATCTTCTGTGTATATAATTTATATACACACACACATTAGTCGTGAGTGATCGAAACTAAACTTACTTGGCTGATCTTTTATTAACTTACCTCTACCTATTATTACTATTACTACTACTACTACTACCTTGTAATTAGTAGTAACACTTACCCCATATTCCTTTCGTTGGGGGTTAAATTGGGCTTCGCTCGCTCTCCCTCCCTCTCTCTCTCTCTCTCTGACTCTTTCTACTTCATTACTGACAAAATAGTTTGTCTTTTATTCCGTTAGTTACTGGCAGCTGTAGACATTTTTCAGCATTCTTTTGCCCCCCCCCCTCCAGTCAGTTATAAATATTGATGAGTGTATTTTTTTTTAAAGCTCCGAATCTGCCTTCGTCGAATAGAGACCTATCTATCGGCAAAGGTAGTCCAGGCGTGACCATCCTGTCCTCATATTCATGTATATATTTATTTACCTATTCGAGTGGGATTGAATTTTTTTAATTTTTCTGAAGTCGGTGGAGAATGGATGTGAGACTTGGCTGATGAATTGTGTTGCATGTTGAGCAGAGGAGCTGCTCTTTCATTGTTGTTTGTTTAGCCCCAGGTCAGCCCTGATGGACAAGGCCTGTCATCAAACACGTTCCAACCGTCATCATCCCGTCTTTTATTCAGGCATAATGTATCTAGAACTACCTCATCCAATACGTCCTTCCTAATTTTTAGAAGTTTGGCTGGTGTTTCTAGCAAGTCAGCCACCCACCACGCATGAGAGGCTTCGTTGGCTCGAGTTCTTTGAATTTACCATGTTGTTTTGTGTTAATAAAGTTATGTGAATACATTTATGTAGTAGCAGTAGTAGTAAAGTTATTTGTGTTTGTCACTTGAGATCTTCCTCTATGTGTGTATAATGTAATATCGTGTGAAAGAGTGATTTGTTGTTTAACCCCATGCCAGCTCTGAGCTGATAGACCTGTGATCAAAGGCGTTCCACTCATGATCATACCGTCTATTTTTATAGCTCTAAGACTACACTAGCATCGTGTCCGTTATCTAAGACGGTAATGTGGTGATGAGGGGAATTCAGCTGCTATTTCTGCCAGGTGGAGCGACCACGAACAGCCTTTCTCCTTTGGTTTGCTCTTGTAGTAAAGTTATGCTTGTATGCGTTGTTGCAACTGTGTGGAAATTTGGTTTGGTTCCGATAAAACATGACGAAAGGTAGCTGCCACTTCAAACGGAATTACAAGTTTAGTCTTAACCCAATGTTAGGTCGACTTCAATTACAAGTCGACATAACTTAGTTTTATATAAATTTACTACATACACCTAGGATATATTTTCTATCATACGTATGTATGTATGAATATATATATATATATATATATATAATATATATATATATATATAGAGAGAGAGAGAGAGAGAGAGAAATATATTATATATATATGATATAAGAGTGTATGTGTATATTATATATATATATATATACACACACATATATATATATATTGGATTTACTCCCTAATATATATATATATATATATATATATACATATATATATATATACATATATATTATATATGGATGGTTGATATGTACCATGCACGAAACTCAGTCCTTGAGTCACTTTTGTAACAGCCGATCAATATATATACATATATATATATATATTTAGATAGATACATACATACTTGTGTGTAATATATACACGAGTTATATAATGTGTGTATATACATACTTTCATTAACATTACAACAGACCTTCGATTAAAAGCGTTCCAGCAATGACCATCCGGTCGTATTTTAAAAAGGTGGTCTTTAATTCGAGTGAGATTTGGCCGCTTTTTCTAGCAAGTCAACCGACCACTCACGTGTGTGTATATATATATAATTTATACACACACTATAATGTATATACGGTTATACACACGTGTATGACTTATATATAGACATATGTGATGTATACTTATTGATGTCGATAAAGTTATGTCTAAACTGTGAAATTCTCTTGTCTCCGTTCATTATCGATCACTTTAAAGATGTTTATCGATATATTTTTTTTTTTTTAATTTCTTATTTTCATTGATTCTATATTAGTAGTCTATGACTTAATTGCTGTGTTTATACTGTGACATCTTATATTTATTTTGTGTCTATTTCTCCGCCACTTGCTAGATCCTGGTCGGAAAGATGCAGTTCGATCCTCAGGTAAACTTATTTATTCTATGTTCCCATTTATTATTATTATTATTATTATTATTATTATTTGGCTGGTTGGTGGTTCTGATATTCCTAGAAGCCATGTTGATGGTAGTTGTGGTGCGTGTAGTTTGTTCATAATGTGTACGATGTCGGCGGTACCTGTACTATGATGCAGATGATGGCCATAATCGCTATGATGATGGTGATGGTGTTTCCTTTGATATTACTAAACCTGACTTGTGTAATAAAGATGGTTGGGGTTTTTTTTTTCCTTCTGTTATTGATATTTCGATGTTGCGTTATCATTTGTCATCATGGTTGTTGTGATGATGATGATGGTGGTGGTGGTTGTTGTTGTTGTAGTGCCCTAACGCCGCCCCCCCCTTACCGTTTCTTTCTCTTTCTGAATGTTTAGTGAAGCTATGTCGAAGTGTGTGAAAAATGGTAATAATATAATTATCATCGCACATAGACACACATTTAAAACCCCTGTAGTTCGGTCCTGATGCTGGCACACACAGAAAGAAAGTGTGTGTGTGTGTGAAAGGGAAGGCTTGTAAAATGGAAGTCAGCAACACCCTCCACTATTCAAACTAAATGTGAGATATTATCGATTTTTGTTAACGAAACTTTTAAGACAGCCATATTTACCATACCACGGCTACCACTGTGACTACTACACCAACTACTACAAATACTAACATTATTTGGCCACTTCTAGCATTATTGTTATTATTAGTATTAATGCTGTTGGTGCTTCAATTAAAAAAATCTGTTTCTAGTTTTAGATTTGTATTACTTAAACCTGTGTGTGTGTGTTTTATATACTTGATAATGAGCTGTATATATGTATGTGAGTGTGTGGTGACGCTTCTATCTAGCATTATTATCATTATTACTATTACTATTACTATTATTATACTATCACTAGTAATTAGTAGTGGCGGTAGTAGAGTTGCTACTATTACGATTTGTGTGTGTGTGCTTTAATTAAGCCCTCCCCCTACCTTTGTGCTATTGTCTTATAATGTGTTGTACTTATGCGATGATAGTATTGAGTTTGACGGTTTGTCTGTAGAGGCGGGGGTGCTTCGATGAAATTAAAAGTACTCGGTGAAAGATCTCGAGGAGTTGTATGAAATATGGAGGAGTACACCCTACTGCTTTCTTCCTTCTTGTAGAAAAATAAAATAACAGAATTTAACCAATTCCGTCTCCCTATACTTAAATATGAAATAATAAACTTCTTGCCTCCACTTGATGATGTAGCGAACATTATTTTGGGGGGTTTTGTTATTGGGTTTTTTTCTCGAAAAATTTCGTCTTGTGATTTTTATGTATCCATTTTTATTTGTGTTTTGCCAAAATGAATGGAAATGAGTTGGGCCGAGCGAAGATCGGTCGATGGTGGATTCTCGCTGAGTGAAAAGTCATGTTTGCTCTCTTTCAGAATCCCAGCTACAAGAAACAGCTGCACGATCTACAAATAGAGATCACATCACTGGATGACAGGCAGGTAAGTTACTTTGCACGGCCACCATTCCAATTAGTCTTTCTTTCTTTTATTTTTTTTAAACACCCCTCCTCCTCCTCCTCCCTTTTCGTTCTATGCTCACACACACATCCACACATTCTCTCTCTCGTTCACACACACACACTCCCCCCCCATTCGTCAATCTCGAATTCTTCAACTATTCCATAGCTATTTCTAACTTAACCTACACGGATAAATATATGCGTATCTGGGTTACATACACACACACACACAGGTAGATATAGATAGATAGAGCTATATACTGAATATATATCAAACTTAACGAACTTATATATTATAGATATGTATGTGTTGTGTATTATATAGTGAATATATGCAAATTATTTATTTATATTTTATATCTGTATGTGTATAGATTTATATATATGTATGTATATAGTGTGTGGGGGGGGGAGGGGCGCGTTTTATTTTTGTTTGTTTTGTTTTTGAGCGCGGGGGACTATATATACTCGCGATCTAACAATGAATGTACTTTTCTGTATGTATGTGTGTGTGTATATACACATGAGTGTGTGTGTGTATCTGAAAAATTACGTAAAAACATGGAGCTGGATTTTTGTTTGTCTTCTTTGGTGTTCTCGTCTATTTCCTCCAAACCAGCCATTTGCTTATACTGTCGATGGTATTGGTACGATAGAGTTTCAAAGAGGCGCACATAAAAGACTGTGCTCAAAGCACAGTTTAAAGACGATCTTCTCTCCAAGTGTAAGAGTATGTGTTGCGAGGTCAGGTAAGTAAGCGACCAGGCGGCGGCGGCGGCAGTGGTGGTGACATCGGCTTTTTTAGGGTGGCAGGAGCGGCTGGGCTTGGCGGCGTCAAACGTGAAAGTCACGAAAGTGGTGTCTAGTTTTCAGTGAAACACTTCCTTTCCGATGACCTACCTTCGACAGAGAGAAATACATTTCTTCATGGCTTATTGATTATTATTTTTTTTTTTACTTCATTCAAGAACTTTGCTTTTTCCCTACACCGATGTTTGGAGTATCGCATTCTCTCTCTCTCTCTCTCTCTCTCTCTCTATATATATATATATATATATATATATATATATATATATATATATATATATGTGTGTGTGTGTGTCTATATTATGGATATGTGTGAAATTCCTGCTGCCTCAACATCAGTTAAGGCCAGATATGGAGCTGATCTCAGAAGCATCCAAGCAGGTGGTTCTGTTAGACTTTTTTTTTTTTTTTTGAGAGCAAGAAAAGGAACGAAGCTGAGTTTTGAGGAGTTAAGCCAAAGCAATGAGTAGCAAGCAAGATGTGATCCTATCAAAGTGGGACGCAGAGTGTTTGCAGGCCAGTCCCTTTTCAGAGCCTACAGCATCCTCAGCATCACAAGGCAGAAAGCCATCAGGATGGCTGTGGAGGTAGCAGGGTGGCCTCATAATGATTGTGAATCAGGAGATGCCAGCCGTGGCATCATCATTTAGTGTCTGCTTTCCATGCTGGCAGGAGTTAGACAGTTTGACTGGAACTGATAAGCCGGAGAGCTGCACCAGGTTCCACTAATCTGATTTGGCATGGTTCCTATTGCTGGATGCCCTTCCTAACGTCAACCACTCCAAGAGTGTAATGGGTGCCTTTTATGTGCCACTGGCACAACATGCCAGTTGTGTGGTACCTACATTGACCACAACTACGATTTCACTTGGCTTGCCGAGTCTCCTCAAGCATGGCATATCTCACTTACTTATCACTTCTGTGAGGCCCACTGTTATGTGACACCAGTTTCAGCCATGCTGGGGCTTGATCTACCCTGGTTGGGTGGCTGGGTGAAGGTATCTGCTGTTAAATGACCCAAAACAATGATTCCTGGAAACATCAATGACGATGTGTCCAAGTGCATCACAGGATCAGGTATGAACAGGCATGACTGTCTGGTAAGAAACTTGCTTCCCAACAACACGGTTCTGGGTTCAGTCTCACTGCATGGCACCTTGGGCAAGTGTCTTTTACTTTAGCCTTGAACTAACCAAAGCCTTGCAAGTGGATTTGGTTGATGGAAACTGAAGGAAGCTTAAGGCGGTGAGCTGGCAGAAACGTTAGCATGCCAGGCGAAATACTTAGTGGTATTTCATCTGCCGCTATGTTCTGAGTTCAAATTCCGCTGAGGTCGACTTGGCCTTTCATCCTTTTGGGGTCGATTAAATAAGTACCAGTTACGCATTGGGGTTGATATAATCGACTTAATCCATTTGTCTGTACTTGTTTGTCCCCTCTGTGTGTAGCCCCTTGTGGGCAGTAAAGAAATAAATAGGGAACTGAAGGAAGCTTGTCATACACACACACACACACATATATATCTGTTTCTGTTTGCCCCCCACCATTGCTTGACAACTGATGTTGGTGTGTTTATATCACCATAACTTAGTGGTTTGGCAAAAGAGACCAATAGAATAAGTACCAGGCTTTAAAAAAAGTACTGGAGTTGATTCATTCATCTAAAATTCTTCAAGGCGCCCCAGCATGGCCGTAGTCTAATGATGACCAAAACAAGTGAAAGATAGATAGATAGATATGTATGATGCTTGTGCACAAACTGCAATACTACATGGTAGTGAGACTTTGGCTCTGAATATGAAGAGTCTTTTCGAAGTCTAGAAAGCAATGAAGTAAGCATGGTTTACCAGATGTGCAGTGTTAGTGGGCATGAGAAGAATCAGATGTTGTGTGCAGCAGAGGAAACGGTGTTGATATGGTGACATATAAGGATGAGGGTGTCTGTATACAGAGGTACTGACTGCTTATGGTGGGTAGAACTTGTGGAAGAGGGAAGCCCCGGAAAAAGATGCGACAGTGTAGTGAAGGTCAATCTCAGGCTGTTGAGTTTCACAGTGGAAGGTGATAGAGGAGACCTCAATATCACTGCAAAACTGGGGTTCTGGAAGCAAACTGAGCCCTTTGCCCAATCTGTCCTTGTCAAGCCTTCTCCACACCCTCACTTCCTTATCAGTTATCCCTCCATCACTCCCCCACCATTGCATCCTACTGCTGCCATTACATGAGAGCAGAGCTACGGATGTCTTCATCCCTTTCTCTGCTACCAGTTATCTCTCCCTTTCTCTTGAACTACTTCCTTTCATTGTTAGCATCCCCCCACCATTCATATTTTCTATGCTTCCAGCCACCACTCCCTCTCACCTGAACCATTTCCTATTGTCAACCATTCTCCACACTGTCTCATCTCTACCATCAACCTATCTCCTGACCACACTCTTCAAACTTTTACTCCCTCTCTTTCATCCTTCCCCTTTTCTATCAGCCAATTCTGCTGCACTTCACTATTTTTGTCCTGCCACTCCTCACTTTCTCCCGCTGAACCACTTCTCTTGATATCTTCATTGTAATCGTGGTTGCCTTACTTCACCATTGAAACCCCTCTTCTCTTGTTCACCATTCACTGTATCATCTCTTGTGAAAGGTAGAAGAGTCCAGTTTGCTGGACATTGTTGTAGAGCTGAAAACGAGGTAATTTCTACTCTTCTCCTCTGGAAGCCATCTACTCGCGATACCAGAGGGCGCGCACTCTCCTACCCTGATGTAATCTCCAGGGATACAGGCATCCAGCAACAGGACCTCATAATGCTATGATGGACCATGAAGTCTGGCGTAGCATAGTAAATTCCATTGTCTCGACCACAGTCGAACAATGATAATGATGACCATTCACTTCATTCCCTCTCCACCCCCTCATTCTCACCAACAGCCCTCTTGCAACCTTTAGTTACCCACCTTTTGTGATCTTCAATTTCCTTTGTGCCTTGAAGGTCTCTCCTCCCAGCTCCACCACAATTTACTCTCACCCACCTTTATATAATGCAAAGTAGCCCTGTATCTCCTCCACAACAACAAACCTGTTCCTGTCCCTTCTTCCCTACTTTAACCACTCATTACTCAGCATAAAACTACACTCCTTTCTACTTTACTCCCGCTCAGTTGAGGTGGCCATGAAAATTGCACTTAGTGCACTCTGAAAAGTGGTCGGTATTAGGAAAGAAAGCATCTGACCATTGAAACTCTGTCAAAACTGAGACACTAGAATGTGATGTGCTTTTCTGACTTATTGCACCCTATTCAATTGTTCAGCCTGTGCCTCATTCTAAGCAAATAGGAAATGAGGATACGGATCTTTTCGGTTTAACCGGCAGTTTTTTGAAATAATTTCCACGTAACTAAACACTTTTAAACTTCGTATACTGGTAGAATGTGTTTATAAAACAACTTTTTCTCTTGGCTTTATTGGGAAAATTCTATAGTTTGTAAGATATTTGCTGTTTTTCTGCAATTTCAACCAATCAATGACGTCTATTGAGTTAAAAAGCATTCTGTGCCATATGAATATGTCCCTCGTTTAAGAAACAGATTGGGTTTATTTACATTTGTAAAGAAAAAAAAATACCCTTCCCCCCACCCCTAACCAACCCTAACCCTAAAACATTGAAATGCAATAGATCGATTCTAGGGTCATAATTATGGGTGACAATTTCATATGACACCGCTGGAACAAACCGGAAAGATCCAATGATACATGTGTGTGTGTATCTCACAAGTAGCCTTTGTTTTTGCTTTCTGTCTTTGGGGTTTTTCACCCTTCCCGATCTCTGACTCAAACCTACCTGTACACAATATTTGTTCCTGTCTAATCCCTTCCCCCACAACATTTCCTCCTAATATCCCCCTCCCCCTGCCTGTGCCCACTCACTGCATTCCCTCTGCCCTCCATCTCCCACTCTCCTTTCACAATCTTCTGAACTTACCCACCCACCTTCTCCAATCCCTGGTCCACTTCACTATGTACACCTCCCTCTAACTTAGCTGTATTCCCCATCACATCTTCACCTTGTTTCTCTCTCGTTTCCCACCTGAGGCAGCCATATTTCTTCTCTACTGCAAGATGCTCTCTTTCTGTTCCTCAATACCTCACCCCACACTCCACTGCGTTGCCAGTTACTCAATGACCTTACTGCTGCTGCTGCTGGTGCCACACAAAAAGCAACCCCCCCCCGCCCAGCATGCTCTGTAAAGTGGTTGCTGTGAGGAAGGGCATCCATCATCTATAGAAACCCCACCAAAGCTTTCTGCTGTCTTCTGACTTGACACTTTTTATTACATTGCTCAACCCATGACAGCATGGAAAACAGATGTGAAATGATGATGATGATATTACAGGTTACTGTTTAAAGATCTGTTCCCTTTGAGATACACTGTTCAAAGGAGTTACACTCACTACACAAGTGCAAGTCCACACATATAAATATATATGTGTGTGTGTGTAAGTGCATGTATATATGTATGTAGCTATATACATCAACTACAACTTGTATAATGTATATCCATTTATAAGTGTGAAATACATGTCCTTGCATGTATGTGTAGTGGGACTGAAGCCAAGACCATGTGGGTTCCAGTTCAGTCCCACTGCATGGCACCTTGTTTAAGTGTCTTCTATTACTGTGCCATGCCTGACCAAAGCCTTGTGGGTGAATTTGATTGAGGGAAACTGAAAGATGCTCTTTGCGTGTGTATGTTTGTATGTGTTTCTTCTTGTCCACAAACTACTCGGCTCTGGATTGAGAGGCAGCTGTGATTTTAGGCAAAGGGACAAGAAGAACAAATTTATAATTGTGAAAGACTAGTGGTGAAGAGCGTATGGAAGGGAGAGACAAGGGAAAGGGAAATGGTTAGTGCCAGTGGTTCATAAGAAGGGAGGGATTCAGAATTAACCCTTTTGATACCAACCATTTTCTATGTAAACTTACTTTTCAAACACTAGCTTAACAGCAACAAATTTATTTTAATAAATTCTTCAGTATTTTCAAAATTAATTAATTAAAGCAAAGGCAGTGTATTTCAAAAGAAATATGGTAAGAAAAGGGTTAAAGGTGACGAGATTAGTTGTGTTTGGGTGTGTAGGGCCATCGCACATAATAAGGATGAATGTGGGCCGAAGGTGTGAGGAGGAACTTAGTATGAAAGGGATGTAAAATAAATGTGTGTGGCGAGAATCTAGAGAGTCACTGAGGGGGAGAAATATGTGGGTGGTAGGCTGGCAAGGGAGAAATGATAAGGTGTAGAGGCAGTTGTGGGGAGAGGATAGTGGGAGAATGATAGAATGATGATTGAAGTGAGTGATAAGATGGATGATGTACGAGTACAGTCACTCATACATAGGCCTAGTGAAGGGGAGCCATCTATAATTAGCAAGGTTTATAAGTGGTCGGCAGATAAGAGATGGGGAACAATAAGCTGATGGAAGTGAAGAGATGGGGGTGGAAATGGAATGGTGCTCAACAAATAGTTAAGTGAGAAGTGAGTGATGCAAAGGATGGCAACATACAAACACACACCACACATCACATGGCCTTTATCACTATTATAATTTCAATGCATGTCTCACGATGGATGGTTGAGTCTCCTGCTGCACCATGTATCACCAATCAATACAGTCTTTTGCCATCTTTGTGAGATGCAGCACCTTTAGGTCAGTGTTCACTACTTATTCCTAAGTCTTCTGTGGGTTACACTAACTCAAAGTGCATCACTTATTCTCCATGTACATCACATCCTCATATCAGTGCCGTCTCCTCTCTTGCAAACTACATCTGATTCCTCTTATTCCCAATTTCTCTCTCAATTCAGACATACCATGATATCCAGGCACACTAGCATTACACATCTTGTCTGAGCAGCTTTCATAAGTTTTCTGCATCCAAATCCCCCATCTCATTACCATGCTGCATTGCAATTCGAACACAAGCACCATACAATTTGCCCTTCACTCTGAAGGAGAAGGCCCTTGTTGCTGACAGAGGTGATTTTCTCTCTCAACTTTTCCCAGCCTTTCTCATTGTAGCTGCTATACTTTCAGAACAACCACTTCCATGGCTAATTATGTCACCAATGTACCAGAAGCTCTCAAACTATTATCAGTCAACTAGCTGGACACTTAAGAGATTCTATTTCTAGTGTACCCTTAGTACTTACTCTCCCTGTGCATCTGCCACATACAAAGCCTGCTGTCTCTGTTAGCCTATCTGTGATTTTGTTACATCTCCTGTGTGACCATCACATATTGTGGCAACTACAGATGGAGTTCTCTTCTGCATTCAAGTAAGGCCAGTTCCCTGATATGACCAGCTTCCTCCTATCTCTTTTTTCTGCTTACTTACACATTAGTCTTGGTTAGGTTTACTTTGAAGCCTCTTCATTCTGGGTTTTGTTTTTATGTCTGTAATCTCTTCTCTAGTTTTTCATAGATTCAGTTATCATAGAGCCAGATCATCAGCATCATAAGAGTTCTCTCTGTGTCTTTGATAAATAGAAGCTGGCTAAGAACTGAACCACAAAGGACTCTTACCTTCATTGTGTCTTCGAATTTGTTCCTCACTCACTTTACTAGTTGCACCTTTTCTACATTGCTTGTAGTCCTCACAGGCGTCCTTCTAAACCTAGTTTCCTCAGTGACCACCAGATTACTAAGCATAGCATTCAATCAATACACACACATCATAAATATATATAATTTGTACACGGCTATGTGGTTAAGAAGATTGTTTTATACTATAGCTACAGGTTGACCAAAACCTTATGAGTGAAATTAGTGTAGACACTGAAGAAGCCTGTTGTGTGTGAGTAAATTTGTATTTCCCTTTGTCTTTACATGGGTTCAATGACTGTAAACAACAGCATCTCTATTAATACAGGTGGTGTTGTTTGCCTGGGGTCGAATGTAAAGGCAGCACTAGGAGTCTTGATATGTTGTGTAATCTTTGCAAACAAAAACTTAATTTAAATGGTTGTTTGTTTCCAGTTTTCCTAGTAAACATGTCAGAGCTGTTCACTACTTGACAGACGACAGGATTGTTACCTTGTTTGGAAACAGGTGAGGGTTGGCAGCAGGAAGGGCACCCACTCTCAGAAACTTTGTCCCAGCATACTGCCATCTCTCATTGAAGCATCGAAAAGTAGGCATTAAATTGATGATGATGATATATATGTGTGCATATAATATATATATATATATATATATATATATATATGTATATATATATATATCGTTAGCCACTACACACATTTTTTTTCTCTCCTTGTGTTTTCTGTGTCCCTTTCTTTAGAAGAGCATAGGCTCGAAACGTAAAAGACTTTTTCTATTCCTGAGCGTTATACTAATACATCTGTTTGTTTTGTACACCACCTGTCTTCGTCTTTTGTTTTTTTCGTAAACTTTCCCTATATATATATATATCATCATCATATATTTATTATGTATACATCAACATCATTTTAATGTCCACTTTTCTATGCTCACATGGGTTGAATACAATACACAGACAGATTTTCTTCAGTTGAATGCCATTCCTGTTGCCAGGTAAAGGTATGAGTGGAGTGCCACAGTGTCTCACAGACATGTATTTGAAGTTCTTAATCTCAATTTCCAAGATTTCAGAGGTAACACATCATGGATTGGTTCACAGTTTTGTTCTCTGGTGATTTCAGACAAACTCTGCCAATCATTCTAGAAAGTATACAGAGGCTGATGAGTTGAAAGCATGCTTCAAAGAAACTGATTTGGAGATAAGAGGAGAAACTTCATCTTTGTGCCTTCATGAGACTTGCATTTAACAGAATTATTATATCTCAGCAACCTAGTTTGCAAAAGTTGTACTTCAATGGTCTGCTTCCAGTCAACCCTAAATGAGGAGATATCAAAATACATTGTGGAACAACCATCAACACATTTCTAGTAAAATTACAGAAACCAAAGGTGGTCTGAATGTGCCTTCTCAGCTCTCTGAAATGACGTTGTGCACGATCAATGCTATGATTCCGTTCCCAGCATCATTGATGTTTCTCAATTCTCTTCAAACCGTTACTGTCTTACCTCACAACTGAATGTAGAAATGTTTGCTATTTGAATGCTCAAAAAATCTGTAATGGTATGGGACTCACTCTCAAAACTCTTATGCCCCCCCCCCCAAAGGAGATGTTCTCATTCCATCAGATATACCATTTCAGTCCAAGTGCTTTCAATTTACAAAACTACTCTTATTGTTTTACGCTTCTTATTTTTCTCTGAACATAAACAAGTCTCAGTGACAGTTACTCAGGGTTGTTGGAATTAGATTGACAAACTCGTGATTCTTTCAAAGCCCACACAGTTCCAGGTTCAATCCCACTGCGTGGTATCTTGTACAAATGTCTTCTACTATAGCCTCAGATTGACCAAAGCCTTGTGAGTAGATTTGGTGGACAGAAACTGAAAGAAGCTCATTGTCTACACGTATGTGTGTCTGTGTTTGTTCCCCTCCACAGTTTGACAATTGGTGTTGTCCTCGTAACGTAGTGGTTCACCTAAAGAGACTGACAGAATAATAAGTACCAGGCTTTAAAAACGGAAGTTCTGGGGTCAATTTATTTAACTAAAACTTCTTCAAGACATGGCCACAGTGTAATGGCTGAAACAAGAAAACTAAAAAAGGATCAAGGTACCTGGTCAGGCAGCCAGCTTTACGTGAGAACCACCAAACAGCAGAACAAGAAATGGTTTAATCAGAGGCCTTTTGTTAATAAAAAGACATTTCCGATTGAAAGAGTTTGGTGAAATTGTTGTAAGAGAATGGAATATCCGCCATTTCAGCCATGGTCCTCCTTCACATCTTTCAACTTCATATATTACATCATCTGCTGCAAACTCTGTGCCACTTTTTTTATATCGGAGGAAGAACGGGCCATTGCCTTGCTGAGTGCTTTTGGGAGAATATTCAAACTACGCTGCTGTGTGTGCCTGGCTGACCTGTTGCCACCCGAGGAGGAACAAGTGTGTCCTGATAGAAGCAGGGTGATGGGAAGAGTGATGGCTTGTAATAAAGGAGAATGATTGTTAAGTGAATGATGACTGTGACGGCGGGGTGGAGGTGGAGAATGGGGGTGGGTTACAGTTAACTGTGTGTTATCCTGATTTGACTTGGACAAGAGAGTGAAGCTCAGGGGGATGAAAGGGTCAGATAAGTCATGTGACATCTAGTTGCACTGGAAATGTGGCACAGTAAGGAGAAAAGATGGTGATAAGAGGGGTGAGTGATGATGAAACGAGTGATAGGGGTGTTAGAGAGATGAGTGGGTATCAAAGAAGGAGACAATGTGGATAATAGTTTAAAATTTTTAGCACAAGTCCAGTAATTTCGAGGAAGGGGGTTAGTTGAATACACTGATCCCCAGTACTCAACTGGTACTCGTTTTATGGACTCTGAAAGGATGAAAGGCAAAGTCTACCTCAGAACATAAAGTCGGAGTACAAGTTACTAAGTATTTTTCCTGGCACGGTAACAAATTTTGCTTTAGAGTCAGTATTCATAATGATATTTAATTTATATACTGAGCGAATGGACTAAACTTCTTAGGGGGATGCTTCAGCATGGCCACAGTCCAGTCACTGAAACCAGTAAAAGAATAAAAGTATATCACATATATGTATGTATCTTATATCTCCCAGCTTCCATTGCTTAGCAACTGCAACATCCATTCATCCCTACCGGCTGGTCTTCTCTCACACTGCATCTTACAAGTAATCTCATCCTTGTCTACTCCAAACAAAATTCTCATTTTTTTTACAGATTTCTGTGTTTTAGATTTTGGAAATTACAATTGAGGCTATATAAAAAAAAAATAAGAGAATGTAGAAATTCAATTCTGTTTCCAAGTATTTTTCTCTTCTTTATTTAACTTTAACCCTAACAAATGGACTTCAAACAGAATATTTTCTTGCAGGATTATTTTGCATTTTTTTTTTACACATATTTACTGAAGGGAAAACTTTTGGGTAAAATTTGTCAGAAGTGGAAAAGTTTCTGCTTGGTCGAGTGCTCTGAAATGGAGATGGTGAAGGCACACGGAAACTTCACAAAGAATAGCAAAATAGACAGATGGGGCTCATACTGTACAATCCTGTCTACTATCATCATCACCATCATTTTAATGTCCACTTCTCCAGGCTTGCATGGGTATTTATCGAGGTAGATTTTCTATTGCCAGATGTCCTTCCTGCTGCCAATCTTCACCTGCTTCCAAGTAATGTAATATTCTTCCCTATGGCTGGACATGTTTTCATGGAAGATTGGAAACAAATGACATTGCTTGTATGATGGTGACACTCACTCACAACCATCATGTGATGACAGCACAAGGAGACCCACATTCATGCACATGCTCTCGCATACATGACACACTTCTTTCAATTTTTGCCAATCAAATCCACTCAGAAGGCTTTGGTCAGCCATGGACAGTTGTGGAGGATACTTGCCCAAGATGCACACAACTGGACTGAACCTGAAGCTGGGTTCAGTTCAACTGGGATGAGAAAAGGTGATGGATATAGTGTACCTGCATTTATATGTAGGTTTGATATTGGGGCAAGCGTTATTGTACTAATAAAAATGTCACTTCATACCCATGTGGGTTCTCAACACAAACATTAGAAAATATTTCATTGACTTTTTAATGTAGCGTTGTTTAAACTAAGACATTTCTGGGGCTCCATGAAAGGACATTGAGAAAGTTCTTTGCCAAAAGGAAGGTGGCGTCCAGGCCAGAAAGTAAAAAGTTCTTTTCCTACAAAATGAAGCTGTTAAGTAGTAAATAGTAGGGTTGCATGTAGATGTTATCAAGCATCAAGTGTGAGAGTGATGTTGTTTTTATTAAATTTGGATCCACCAAATATATCCAGATGAATTCCTATTTAACATGATCGAGGCATGACTATTAACTGCTCCAGTGTAACAATAGAATAATCAACATCCAACACACAAGACACAGATACGTTTCTGTCGACTTATGACCATCTTCATTGCTATTCTATATTTGTGAGATGAGGAATTTATGTATACTGTTTATATTAGTTAGACTGGTCTCCCGCTCCATCCTGAAGGAAGCTGGAGTGTACGGCAGCTGATATGTAGTCAAAGCAACAGGGATGAGGACACCCAGTTCAACGAATATAAACAGTATACATAACCTCTTCGTTGCATTTGATTTTGTCCTGGTTGCGTTTATAATGTAAAGTTTAGTGAAGACCTCTTACATGATGCAGATGGATACCTCTGGCGATGCATTGACAGAGTTTGTCACTAGAAATTTCTCATTGCTAACATATTTTTTGGCCAAGGAAAACTGTCTCATTTCAAAATCAATATGTTCCTGCATTATTGTAGAAAGTGTTAAAATAACAGACAACAAAAAGTATTTTCCATCAAAAATACTTTCACTTTTTGATTGGGGAAAATCCTACTTCTGACATCCTATATCAATTTCACGGGACACCTGAAAGGAAGAAATGTCACCATCATCATCGTTTAACGTATGTTTTCCAAGCTGACATGAGTTGGATGGGAAACTATGTGCCAGAGGGCTATGATGAGCTGCGATCTCTCCGTTAGCAGAGTTTCTGTGACTTGATGCACTTCCTAATACCAGCCACATCACAGAGTGTAGGAAGGGGCTCTCTTCATGGCTCTGGCACCTGTGAATCACCGAGTAATTTGTAACTCAAGATCCCTTGGCAGAGATGGGCTTTCTACCAGGTGTTGAGAAGTTGAAATATGAAAGTGGGACAGGACAGGTGTCTTAATGTAGAGGAGATATATGGCTTCCCTTGTTAGAAACAGAGGAAAAGAGAAAGGGTGAGGACGTTAAGTTATGAAAAGTACAAAAAGAAAAACCTAAAAAGACAAAGATTATTCATTTGAAAGTTTTCAGAAGAAAAGCAGTGAGTTGGCAGAGGTGTTAAGAGTGTTGGTATAGGATGGCCTGTGCCATTTCTTCTGATTCACTGCATTCTGAGTTCATATCCTGTAGAGGAGAACTTTTTTTTTTTCTTGCCGATCAATAAAAAGGTACCAATCCAGGGTATTGGATTGATAGAAATGTTGGTGGGTGAGGATCAGGAAAGCTGTCTTGTAGTATGTGTTGTAGCTGTTTGTATTCTTACAACAATATCTGTGGTGACACTAATGCTTAGCTGTGTTGGTCCACATTGGCAGTGTTTGCCTTGGATTGAAATTTGTAACATGGAGACGATGGGAGGCCATATTTATACAGCCTTATTCAGAATAAAACCAGGGTTTATATGTGTGTGTGTGTGTATATATTCTGTAAATAACAATAATAGTATTTTATAAGCTTAAAGCTTATAGCAATCACCACACAGTGACTAAGAAAAATAGTCTAACAATGGGGTATATAAGCCCTTGACAGAAAAAAAAGTAGGTTTTTCCCTTACGCATGGGTCACATATATATACATATATATGTATACTGGACTTCACTCATCCATTAGGAAACATTCAACACCTACATATTTATGTGTGTATATATATATATATATATATATATATATTTGTATGTATATGTGCATCCATGTACATATATATGCATGTATATGTGTATGTGTGTTTGAAAAAGGATGGTCATAACCGGAATACTTTCATCATATTTTGTTCAATGACGATTGATTTGGAGCTATAAAAAAAACTTCTGTAAGTTTTCCCAGCCAAACTGGAACCCTCCATCATTTATTCTTTCAGTTGCATATATTTCGCCATTTCTCCCTTCCTCCCATGCAAAAATATGCATGAAATAATCTGTATATATGAAAGCTCACGTCCTTCGAGAAAAGGCTACAATTAAGATAGCGTGTTAGCACATAAATACTTCAAAGGTAGATGCACTTATAGATATTGCCCAAGCATAGCCCTATCATTAAGGAGTTCGCTTCGTAACTTTGTAGTTTAGGGTTTCTATCCTACTGCGCGGCACTTCGGGCAGGTGACCTGTACTCTCCCGTTGATGAGTTACTTGTTGGTGGATTTTGGTTATCGACAGCCGAGTAGAAGCCCATCGTATATAAATACCTGTGTTTATGTTTTTTGTGTTGAGTTTTGGAGGCGGCGGGATTCCTGCATGGACGCATCTCATGAATAAGAGTTCTGTAAAGGAATCCGTTTCCTGATCGGTGCCACCCCTCCTACATAACATCCACTTCATGTTTCTCCATACAAGTCTTTCTTTCAATGAACAGCGATCTTCGTTAACCATTTGCTCCCTTCCCGAAACCCTGTTTTAATCCGTCATTCGTCGGGATGGTGAGCGTAAGGATCTTCCCTGTTCTTCGCATTCTTTTACACATTAACAGTGAAGCAGGGGTCGGGTGGAGAGAGTGATGTTTGCAGCTTCTACGGAGAAATTAGGTGTAAATAATATTCGGAAGTTGTTTTTGACTTTTGCATCTCCGTAAATAAGAGAAAAGAAGGAGAGAAAAAAAGCCTATGGCCACCTGCTTGAAATAGCAAGCAATCTCCTTATCTCCGTTAAATCAACGCACTGCCGCTTTAAAAATGGAAGGACACTTTAGATATATTACTTTTATGTCTGAGAAAAAAAATGTCAGGCTGGTTAGAGATGGAATGTTTTTCAGTATTGGTTCTGTGAGGGTCATCAACAAACAACCCCCACTACCATCGCCGCCATCATCATCATCATCATCACTCTTGGCCTTCACACACCCACACAACTACCGCAACCCCAACCGCTTCTCTCGCCGCCAAGTGTTCCCTGATCATTTAATCAATGACATGAGGGAAAATTTTGCTAGTTGCACTCCTCTTTTTCTACTTCTCCTCTTCCTCCTCCTCCTCTCTCTCCCCTCCAAGAATCAAGTCTTTTGTTCGTGTTCGTTACTTATATAAATATAATTAGATTCTTGCAGTTGACTCTGCCGTTATCAGCATCGTCATGTGTGTGTGTGTGTGGTAGTCACCAGTTGTTTTGTGTCAACATCTCACCTCCACATCCACCACCATCAACCACCGTCTCTGTCACCAACTAACCAGCCAGTTACTATTGCCGTTGCTACATAGGCCCCTAAACCATTCTTCTTCTCTTTCATCTCTGACTAATCACTAATGAATGTCTCACTCCACCCCACCCCCCTCTACTAAACTCTCTCCACACCCTGTTCGATTAATTGCTATGGTGTGGGTAACGGCCAAAGTATGATGGTGCTAATATTTTAATAGGTTATGATTTATATATATATATATATGTGTGTGTGTGCGATTTTAATTACATTTGCAACAAATTCTTTGCTTCGACGTCTTGCCGAATACTGGGTCTTTAGAATCGCTTCTTCACATTCCTGACGAATAATATCTTAGTTCTTCGTCCAGGCATTCTTTTAACTTGTACTGTAAAGGCCTCGTAAAAGATGTTTCGAAGCGATGGAAGGAGGGGGGGGGGGCAGCGGTGTTGGGTTCTTATTAAATTAGATTTATTTAAAGTATCCAAAGGCTCTGCTGCGAACGAGAATTGTGAAACCTTTCCAACCAGCGAGGAAAGAAGAAGAAAAATAGCTGGACTATTCCTTCCCCCCCCTCCTCCACCATCTCACACACTTAGTTTTGGGGTCGGTGTCAACCACCACGCCGAACCCCCACCCCTCCCACTCTCGTCTTTTCATCTTTCTTGCATGCTTCTGCTTCGCCACCACCACCACCGCTATTACTACTAACACCGCACCGCCACCCCCCTCACTCTCACTATCTTGGTCGATATTTTAACACAACTTCGACTTTAGATGATTTACTCAACTCACTTATTATTAGATGTTGTAATTCTCTCCAAGAAAGACTTGTAAATATATAATAGCTTTCTTTTCTTCGACCACCCCTTCCTCTTCAGTTTCTATATGAACGTATAAGTGTGTGTGTGTATGTGTGTATATATATATATATATATATATAGAGAGAGAGAGAGAGAGCTAGATAGATAGACGTAGATGTAATCAGTGACTAGAGTGCATACGTGTGGTGCGTGCATCTATAGAAAGGATAGCCACTTTTCTGCTACTTGTTTGCAGTGTAGTCCCGCCGCCAGCCAACACAGGAGGAGTGCGACGGACATGTTTTAAGAAGTGTGTTGCTTGTTATTGTTTAACTCCACGTTAGCTCTGATCAAAGGCGTTCCACTTGTGACCATCTCGTGTGTCTTACTCAGCCACCATGTCCTGGACTGCTTTATTTAGTGTGTTTTTCCTGGGTTTCTTATTTATATTTTTTTATATTTATTTATTTTGAAGAATGCATAGCAATTTTAAAGGAAATTTAGCTGCTGTTTCTAGTTGGAACAACGATCGTGTTACAGACTCCCTCGTTGGGTCATTGTTGTGTTTGTTCTCTGATCTTGTTCGACCCCCCCTCCCCACATACACACACGATATTATTGTTGTTGTTGTTGTTGTTGTTTCCTCTCCTCGGCTCTCATCAAAATCGGATTTCTGTTTCAGAATTTTTTTTTTTCCCAAGTAGGCCATCGAAGGAATTTTTACAAACTGTGGAATAATCATTTCCCCATACCTCCCCTTCTTCTACCTCCTCTCTCTCTCTTCCGTCCCCCTTTCCAGCCTCCCACCATTCCTTCTTTAATTCTAATTGTTTGTATTTAAATAACCCTACTTTCTCTTATGTTTCTTACTTTCTTTCCGAACTCCCCATCTTCATCCATCCATCCATCCATCCATCTACCTCCCACTCTTTCAATATTTTCTCTCTCACTTCATAATTGTTTGCTTTTAAACACCCCCATCATTTTTTTAAAATATTCATTTCTTTTCTTCTCATCATTTCTCCTTCCCCTCTCTCTCTCTCTCTCTCTCTCTCTCTCTCTCCCATCCACTTTCAATGTTTTCCCCACCCTTTTTCCCTCTCTCTCTCATTGTGGCTATGCAGATATTTGCCGTCGTGCATCTTGTTTAAATTGATACTTGCTGCCAATGCGACGTGAGTCGATGTTGATGCTGGTGGCGGTGGCGGTAGCTGGTAGCATCATCATCATCATCATCATCATCAATAGTAGTAATATGACTGTGTGCAACTTTCTCAATGTTGCTTGTTGTATTTTCATGTTTCACCTCAGAAGCGTCATCTCACTACCCCCTTCTTCTTCTTCTTCTTCTTCCTCCCTTGTGTTCCACCCCCCACTCTTCTTCTTCTTCTTCTATCCGTGCTGCTCCAAAACTTCAAGTGAAGACCTACTCAACCCTCCTCCTTCTCTCTAAAATAATATTTATTCATGGTTTAGTAGTTCAGAGAATCTCAGTTGCTAGCTGCCTGTCCCTTACTAACTCTCTTCTCCATTCATTTTATAATAAACACTTGGAAATTCTTCCGGCAATCCTGAAGCCAGGTAGATCTCGTTTTCAGAAGTACAAACCATCAAATAACCATATATATATAATTTATATGTGTGTGTGTGTGTGTTTGGGTTTTTAAAATTTTTTTATTATTTGTTTTTTGGTTCCGACAGTCACTTATGAAAGCCCATGTTTGCAAACATTCGCTTGTCTTTAAAACGTTTGCTTGTCCCTCTTTTATTTATTCTTTTACACGAATATGGTGGTTTTTTTGAAAAGAAACCACCATCAATAAAAACCATTCTTCGCCAAAGCCACCGCTCTGCTGCAACTATAGAAATTTCAATAGTCTATAATTAATCTATTTGCTCCTTTTTTCTACTTCTTCCTCGCGACCAAGATTTTGGCTTTTCCAATGCAGAGGTAAACAAGAGTCGAGATATGATTTGATATTATATTCTGTTTATTTATGTTAATGGGGGAGCGAGATGATTTTGTACTTAAACTATATAAAATAAATCAAAGCTACTCCATCCACCACACACACACCCACTTCGCCAAATGGAACTATGCTAGGTATAGATGGAGATTTGTAGCTTTACGAACAATTTGTGATGTTACTGTTAGCATAAGTCACCAGCTGGTTGGCATTACATCGCATCATCTCTCGCTTTCTCTCTCTGTCTCTCTCCACACACACACACGTGTGTATGTGTGCGCTTGCTCGCTCGTATGTATATGTGTGTGTGTGTATAAAGAGAGATATACTCAAACTGTTATTAAATACATGTAACTCCTCCAACGAAATGTGTTGAGTGCTACTTTCTTTCGTGTGTGTGTGTCAGAGTCGTACTTGGCTCACAAATGACTTCATCTGAGATGGTGTGAAGTAATTACATCGTGAAAGACCTGCTTTGGCCATTGAACACACACACAAGACTTGTATCCTTTATCTCGTTAGTTCTCAAAATTTTCGTTGCACCACCGTGGCCTTTGTCATTGTTTCCCGATTCCTGCAGTAGTCCATCCACGATGAATTACTGTGTGTGTGTTTTAAATAGACTGATATGATCCTTTCAAAGCAATTTCGTACTAAAACGAATCAGAAATTGCTTTGGGCCTCTCCAGCCACTACACACATATTTTTCTCTCCTTGTTTCTTTCTGTGTCCCTTTCTGTAGAAGAGCATAGGCTCGAAACGTAAAAGACTTTTTCTATTCCTGAGCGTTATACTAATACATCTGTTTGTTTTGTACACCACCTGTCTTCGTGTTTTGTTTTTTGTTTTCGTAAACTCTCCGATATATATATATATATAAGCATATACAGACACATATATACAAATATAAGCTCATATATGCAGATACACACACATTTCATTTCCAAGGTTCCAAGGAAGCTATAAGGTGGTGCACAAGCACATGGCTCTGAGTGCATTGCATCTTATGGCAGAAACAGCTGGAAGCAAATGAAGTTGCTTACTTAATTCCCGTTCCTTAGTCATTCTTTTGATTTCATCATATATATATATATATATATATATCATCATCATCATCATCGTCGTTTAACGTCCGTTCTCCATGCTAGCATGGGTTGGACGGTTCGACCGGGGTTCTGGGAAGCCAGAAGGCTGCACCAGGCTCCAGTCTAATTTGGCAGTGTTTCTACAGCTGGATGCCCTTCCTAACGCCAACCACTCCGTGAGTGTAGTGGGTGCTTTTTACGTGCCACCTGCACAGGTGCCAGGCGGGGCTGGCAACGGCCACGGTCAGATTGGTGTATTTTATGTGCCACCGGCACGGAAGCCAGTCGAGGCGGTGCTGGCATCGGCCACGAGTCGGATAGTGCTTTTTACGTACCACCAGACCAGGGATCCTGGCTGGTTCAATTCGATTTCGATTTCGCTTGCCCCAACATGTCTTCACAAGCAAAGGGGGTTGGCAAGGGTGCCTGTCGTACGGTCGCATTGGAGTATTTTACGTGCCACGGCCACGAGTCGGATAGTGCTTTTTACGTACCACCAGACCAGGGATCCTGGCTGGTTCAATTCGATTTCGATTCGCTTGCCCCAACATGTCTTCACAAGCAAAGGGGGTTGGCATGGGTGCCTGTCGTACGGTCGCATTGGAGTATTTTACGTGCCACGGCCACGAGTCGCATAGTGCTTTTTACGTACCACCAGGCCAGGGATCCTGGCTGGTTCAATTCGGTTTCGATTTCGATTTCGCTTGCCCCAACATGTCTTCGCAAGCATGGGGGGTTGGCATGGGTGTCTGTCGTCGGATGAGGTTCTATATCGACTTCGCTTGCCTCAACCGGTCTTTGTGTCCAAGGGAGGAAAGGCATTCATAAGTGGGCTGGGCTCACTTGTCCTGCCTGGTCTTCACACGTACAGAATATTTCCAAAGGTCTCGGTCTCTGGTCATTTCCTCAGTGAGGCCTAAAGTTCGAAGGTCGTGCTTCACCACCTCGTCCCAGGTTTTCCTGGGTCTACCTCTTCCACGGGTTCCCTCAACTGCTAGGGATTGGCACTTTCTCACACACCTATCTTCATCCATTCTCGCCACATGACCATACCAGCGCAATCGTCTCTCTTGCACACCACAACTGATGCTTCTTAGGTACAACATTTCTCTCAAGGTGCTAACGCTCTGTCGAGTATGTACACTGACATTACACATCCATCGGAGCATACTGGCTTCATTCCTCACGAGCTTACGCATGTCCTCAGCAGTCACAGCCCATGTTTCGCTGCCATGTAGCATGGCTGTTCGTACACACGCATCATATAGTCTGCCTTTTACTCTGAGCGAGAGGCCTTTAGTCACCAGCAGAGGTAAGAGCTCCCTAAACTTTGCATCATTGGGTATGGTTGAAAGGAGAGCAACTTTTCCATTCAACTATACCTGGTGATTGTTGAAATTGTCCGTTTTTGACATGAAGGTAATTGGTGACAATATAAACTGGCTGTCACGAGACTATAATAATAATCCTTTCTACTAAAGGCAAAAATGGCCTGAAATGTTAGGGTGGGTGGGAAAATAGTTGATTACATTGATCCTAGTACTCAACTGGTACTTATTTCATTGATCCCACAAGGATGAAAGGCAAAGTTGACTTCAGCAGGTCCATTTTTCCATGCCTGCATAGGTCAGGTGAAATTTGTGGAAGCAGATTTTCTGCAGTTGGATGCTCTTCCTGCTACCAACCATCATTAAAAATATTAGTTTCCAAGTCAACTAATATTTTCCCCTTGTCTGGGCATGTTTTCACAGAAGACTGGAAACAAAGGACACTTGCTTACAATTTTCATGTGATGTCACGGCAAGGACACACACACATTACAGGCTTTTATTGTTTGTGTATGAATCCAATCACAGTCTTTAGTCAACTCAGGGCTATTGTAGAAAATGCTCAAAGGTTTGTGTGTGTGTGTATATATATATATATATATATATATATCCCTAAACATATGCTATATGGGGAACTTGTTGGTAGAAAGCGATCCTGGCAGAAACCAAGGTTGCGATTTAAGGACTGTGTCGAGTCATCATTAAAGGCCTGTGATATGCAGGAAGCTGACTGGTAAAGGAAGCAGGTTAAGGATGGCGTTGACACCTTTGAGTGAGAGCACTTATTCTGCATGAAGAATTTAAGCGTGCTGCTCGAAAGCGCACTGCTGGTGTAGTGAATGGGGACAGCTGGGTTTACAATGTTTGCAGTCGTGTATGCTTGTTGGGAGCAGGGGTCATTAGCCACCGACGGAGCTGCAAATGCAAAATATAAGTTAGTCCTAGAGCAAACAATGTTCCCAAAGGTCAGCAATGGTCTTCCTTGATCATAAGTGGACGGCCATCATCATATATATATATATATATATATCAATCATCATCATCTTCTAACATCCATCTTCCATGCTGATTGGATAACTTGACATGATCCAACAGATCTGAGGGCTGCCTTGTGCTCCAGTGTCTACTTTGGTATGGTTTCTATGGCTAAATGCCCTTCCTGATGACAACCACTTAGACAAGTATACTGGGTACTTTCCCACATGACACCAGCACTAGTGACCTCACCATGCGGCTTGCAAGATAACACTCCATTTTGATTGCGTGTAAGCAGAAGAATGGGATGTGGGTGGGTAGAAGCTGCAAAACTTTTGGGGCCATAGGTGAGGGGGTCAGTGTAATGAATGAAGAACAAGTGTTGATGTATGATATACATTGGGGGAGGGGAGCAGGGGATGACTGCAGAAATTAGGTATGGTTCAAGGGTGGATTAGAGGTGGGGGTGGTCAGTGATACATATGGGTTGGAAGATTGGGGTGTAGGAGATGACTGGCAGTACCAAAAGGGATGAAGAGCAACAGAGTTGTAATAATGGTGCAGTAAATAGGGGAAGGCTAAAAGGAGGAGGGGTGTGTTAGGGGAACGGGACATGGAGTGCATGGTATAGGTGAGTGATGTGTGGTGGTGGTGGAGAGGGAGAGATAATTTGGTTGCACAGGAAAGGTGATCAGAAGACGAGTATTAAGACTGAAGGATGAATATGAAGGGAAATGGTTCCAAGTCGTGTGAAAGGTAAGTGGTAACATGGAGAAGCTTTTGAAACATGCAATTCTGTTCACCTTTAATTATGGCAGCAGAATATTGCAGTTAATCAGATAACAGAGGAATCAGTGGCAGACATAAGGCTTGGTGGAGATGGCTTGACAAGGAAATTGCAGAAGAGGTCCAGTTGTGCATCCATACATACGTGTATATATATATATATATATATATATATACTGTAATCCCTCACCATATCGCAGTTTATTGTTAAAGCTTACGTCGATTCCTTGGTGATGCTGTTTTGCATTTATAATAAAATAAATATAAACAAATTATAAAAATAATTTTAAAAAATATACAGTACTGTTTTTACTTTGCGAATTTTCACCTGTCGTAGGGTGTTTTGGAATGTAACACCCACAATAGTTGAGAGATTACTGCACATACGTATATGTGTGTATACAGACATTGTGCTTCCTGAATTTGAGTTTCTCCAAGAGGGTGAAACTTCTTGAGTATCACATGTTGCCAATTATCCCAGCCCTTTCTCATCTGTGAGGTTCAAGGTCCTCAGATTAGCCTTCACGATATATGCATACAATTCAATGGGAAATGGATAGTAGATGATGGTGTGTGTGTGTATATATATATATACACACACGTGCACATATATATATATACATACATGTATGTGTGTGTATTTGGCTGTATAGTTATTATGATATACATAATTTATTTTGGTTCATCTAGTTCTCTATTAATGTACCACATGTCCAGTTTGTTCTGTCAGTTGAATTTCCCAGATGTTATGGGAAGTCTCCAGTGTTACATCCAACAATATAATATATTTGTGGTATTCCATTCATCTGCTACTCTGGGGTTTTCTGACATTAAGCCAGTATGAGGTTTATGTATAGTAAATGACATTAGCTGAAGATGCAACCCTGTGGAATTAAACCTAAATCATTAACAAGTTTACTCAACAATGACAAACATTCTTGTTTGGTCCTAAAGCGGGCACCTTGGCCATGCTTCTGTATCATCGTAGCCGACGAATCCAAGCATTTTGAGTGATATCAAGATGATGGGGAGTGGGTGCAACTCTATTGGTTGTGTTATATCTATTAAGTGGAAACTCACTCTGGGGCATGCAAACAGCAGGAGAAATCTTTAGAGGAAGAGCGACCATGAAGCAAGTGTTTTGGCCTGGTGACTCTTGGGACTCTAAGAGTGTTGGGCCCAACCAGGTCATGACTCTTAGGTGTCTTCCTACAGTTTCTGGAATGCCTTGTCACATGAACTTTGTTTCACAGATTCTTCCTAAGTGTTGAATGCTCATCCACTTACTAATTAAGTTGATATTCATTACCTCCAGCATTGGGGATCCACTGACTTGTATGTTGGCGTATGTGTTAATATTCATACTGTCCACTTGAGAAACTCTGTAGAGACACATGGATTGACTAAATTACTACAAGCTGAGCAAGCAGAAGCAGCAGCAGACACCACACAAAGCAAACGATATGTAAAGATCTATGGCCTGACCACACAGCTGGGCCAGGCCAAAAGGATTAACTCAAGTTGATCCACATCAGGTGCACTTACAACACTATCAACCCCTCAAAGGGACACGTTTTCCTCTGCACACAATAATATAGGTGATGGATACTTGTTGATGAGGAACAAAGCTACATGTGTGTCTGCGTTAATAAGCAACACCTGAGCAATGATATGATCTAAGATAATCTATAATTAGAGGGAAATATGGCTTGCAACAGCATCTCACTATCTTATATACGGCCATACATGAAAATCAAAAACAGAGTTGCCTTCACTACAGTTTTGGGGGCAGGAATACTGGTCACTCAGAGTGGTGTAGTCATTTATTCATTTATGTATCATCCATCGTTTCAACATCGACTTTTCCCTGTATGATCAGGTAAGAGTATGTTGGGGGTCAGTTTTCTGTAGCCAGATGCCCTTCCTGTTGTCAACTCCATTTGTTCCAAAACAGGATGTAATCTCTCAAACACAGTTTATGCAGTGGCTTACAAGCAAATGATAGCATCAGTTGGGTCATTGGTTACATTCTGTGAAAACATAATCATGATGACGGAAATTCAGGCTCACACACACAAACATCATCATCATCGTTTTAATGTCCCTTGCTTGCATGGATTGGACAGAGTTTATTGAGGCAGATTTCCCACAACTGGTTGGCCTCTGTAACATCATTTAATGTCCATGTTCCATGATGGCGGCAGTCTGACAGGATCTAACAAGTGAAATGACATGCTTTGGCCCTGGCTTCTATGTCCAGATGACCATTTTTCAGAGTTTACGGGATGCTTTTTCCGTGGTATCAACACTAGTCAGCAAGTAATTTGCAAAACAAGACCCCACCCCTCAACTGAGTGGTGTATTGAGTATTGTGTTCCCTCTTGGCGAAAGCACTTCCTGATAGCCTGGATCACGTCCCAACAACTGGCCCTTCTTTTGAGGACTAAAAGGATCCTACTTACCCCTGTAGCTATTGTTACTCTGCAAAGGTCACTCGAGGCCCTTACTGGAGTATTGCTCTGATACCTAGAGTGGTGCAGCTGTTGCTCACATGGACATTGACACTGTATCCAGAAAAGAGCCACTTGACTGGTTGGCAAAAAATCACTGACAGACATCTTATCTGGTTCACCGCTGTGCTCTCTCCTCTCCCTACCTTGTCTACCTCTACTGTAATGGCCACTATATCCTCAGACATGGCTGAGTTCATGTCCACATGTCCACTCAAGCATTCCCATTCTATTTGTTTCTCTCCTCCTCAAGCCCTGCACTAATTACTTCACCCAATTCTTTTCTACCAAGAATGTCAGCCGCCTCCCTCCCCCTGATTCCTTTCCTTGCATCAATCTCTTAGAGAGCCTGTAAATGCCATGGGTACTGCTCCTTTCCCCAGACCCAGTGGAAATTGTTCAAGGAGCACTTATCTCTGTTGGTAACAGTGAGTTTCTTTCTCTCTCTCAGTGAAAGACAGATTGTACAATGTTTGTGTACAATGTGATGCTACATGGAAGTAAAATGTGAGCCTTGATTGTGGAGGATTTACAAATGTTGCAAAGAAATGAAGTCATGTGCCTCACTAGATGAGTGACAAACCACGAATGAGATGAAAGGAAATTGAATGTAAAAGGTGTCAGATGTAGTATGCAGTAGAGAAGATTACTGATGTGTTAAGAAATTGGAAGGAACTTGTGGAAGATGTCGTCCGAGGAAGATATTAAACAAAGTGGTAAAGACTGATCCCAAGAGGGTGAACCTGACAATAAAAATAGCAAAGGACCATAACTTTGGGTGAAGCACTCTGTTTCAGGCACCCCTCAAACCCATGGGAAAACAGGTTTTCTAATATTTAAAATTATTTCAGGCTTTCTCATTAACACAGTGTTGTGCATAAGATACAATTGTGTAGTTACTGATGAGCCGCCTAAAGCATAAAATCATCTCATTGTCATTTAACGTCCGTTTTCCTTGTTGGCATGGGTTTGATGGTTTGACTGGTAAGCTTGGGAGGTTTCTACAGTCGGATGCCTTTCCTAATGCCAACCACTCCGAGTGCAGTGGGTGCTTTTTATTTGCAATTGGCATGGGTGCCAGTTATGAAACACCAGCATCAGCCATGACTACGATCTCACTTGGCTTGACAGGTCTTCGGAAGCGCAGTATATTGCCAAAGGTCTTGGTCACTTGTCACTGCCTCCACGAGGCCCAAAGTTGGAGGCGTACTTTGTGTGTGTCACCAGCACGGGTGCTAGGTATGCTACCCTGGCATTGGTCTACACTACAATTTCACTTGGCTTGATGACTTTTCTCAAGCACAGCATATCACCCAACATTCAAGGGTGCTTTTTACATGCCAGTCACTGCAGTAATAGCTTAATCCATGACTGCTTTGTATAATAGCGGAATATTAAATGCGTTGGATTAGGAAAGGAAATTGGAAACCTCTTATCTAAGGAGTGGTTATAAGCTGTGAAACAGAAAATTGAAAGCATAGAAAGAATGTTTTTTACAATCTTATTTCTTTATCACGGCAAAAGCTTTCTAAAATATAAATACGTGTGTTTGTGCTTATAGGTTTATACACACACACACACACACACATATATATATATAGAGAAAGACGTACTTGTCTAAATGTGTGTGTTTGTGTATGCATCTCACCTCAAATATGACAAGCCATCAAACCCCTGCTAGCATGGAAAACAGATATAAAATAACAATAGGGATTCATCATCATTGTTTAACGTCCGCTTTCCATGGGGTCTGAGAAGCCAGGAGGCTGCACCAGGCCCAGTCTGATCTCCAGCTGTAGAAACACTGCCAGATCAGACTGGGCCTGGTGCAACCTCCTGGCTTCCCAGACCCCAGTCGAACCGTCCAACCCATGCTAGCGAGGAAAGCGGACGCTAAATGATGATGATGAATCC